>NC_053026.1:463166617-463200112 GCF_003073215.2 Triticum urartu | reverse complement strand
CTCCGATGATGTGTGAGTAGTTTACCACAGACCTTCGGGTCTATGGTTATTAGCTAGATGGCTTCTTCTCTCTCTCTCTCTCTCTCTCTCTCTCTCTCTCTCTCTTTGGTTCTCAATACAAAGTTTTCCTCGATGTTCTTGGAGATCTATTCGATGTAATTCTTTTTGCGATGTGTTTGCCGAGATCCGATGAATTGTGGGTTTATGATTAAGATTATCTATGAACAATATTTGATTCTTCTCTGAATTCTTATATGCATGATTTGATATCTTTGCAAGTCTCTTCGAATTATCAGTTTGGTTTGGCCTACTAGATTGATCTTTCTTGCAATGGGAGAAGTGCTTAGCTTTGGGTTCAATCTTGCGGTGTCCTTTCCCAGTGATAGCAGGGGCAGCAAGGCACGTATTGTATTGTTGCCATCGAGGATAAAAAGATGGGGTTCATATTGTTTTAGTTTATCCATCTACATCATGTCATCTTGCCTAATGCGTTACTCTGTTCTTATGAACTTAATACTCTAGATGCATACTGGATAGCAGTCGATGTGTGGAGTAATAGTAGTAGATGCAGAATCGTTTAGGTCTACTTGACATGGACGTGATACCTATGTGCATGATCATGCCTAGATATCATCATAACTATGCACTTTTCTATCAATTGCTCGGCAGTAATTTGTTCACCCACCGTAATATATGCTATCTTGAGAGAAGCCACTAGTGAAACCTATGGCCCCCGGGTCTACTTTACATCATATAAGTTTCCGATCTACAATTCTAGTTTACTATTTATTTTGCAATCTTTATTTTCAATCTATACAACAAAAATACCAAAAATATTTATCTTATTATCTTTATCAGATCTCACTTTTGCAAGTGGCCGTGAAGGGATTGACAACCCCTTTATCGCGTTGGTTGTGAGGTTCTTATTTATTTGTGCAGGTACTAGGTGACTTGCGTGTAGTCTCCTACTGGATTGATACCTTGGTTCTCAAAAACTAAGTGAAATACTTACACTACTTTGCTGCATCACCCTTTCCTCTTCAAGGGACAACCAACGCATGCTCAAGAGGTAGCATGCACCCCTACAGGGAAGATGATCTATTGGAATAGCCGTGTCCACGGTAACAGAAGCTCGGAGTTGTATCCCGATCTACTACAACTAGAACTGTATACTTGAGACACTAAAAGGATATTATGGATCCGGGATCGCTTTCTCGCAGGTAGTTGAGGAAGGATCTCTCGGGGTTACTAAAATATACTTGTTATTTTATAATATACTAATCCGCACTCTTGTAATGTTGCAAGATACTAGTCTTCGATAGGCTAGGCCTTCCCTTCTTTTCTGGCATTTCTGTATTTTTAGTCCAAAGATATAGGCCTGTTCCTTTGATACTGATGCATACTTAGTATAGATCTGATGTAAATCTTGCGAGTACTTTGGGTGAGTACTCACGGTTGCTTTGCTACCTTTTTCCCTCTACCCGATTGCTGCGATCAGATGAAGGAGCCAAGGAGTCAGCTGATCCCGCCGATGACTACTACGCCGAGGGAGCCTACTACTATGTGGAGACCACCGATGACTAGGAGTAGTTAGGAGTCCCCAGGTAGGAGGCCTGCGCCTTTTCGATATAGATATCATTGTTTTTCTTAGCCTTCTTAAGGCATACTCGTTTACTTATGTCTGTACTCAGATGTTGTTGCTCCTGCTGACTTATGTATTCGAGCCTTTGTGGCCCTGGCTTTTAATACAAAGCTTTATGTTTGATTTGTGTCTAGAGTTGCTATCATCCCATGAGTCTCTGATCTTGATCGTGCACATTTGCGTGTATGATTAGTGCACAATCGAGTCGGGGGCGTCACACTGATACGTCTCCAACGTATCTATAATTTTTTATTGTTTCATGCTATTATATTATCAATCTTGGATGTTTTATACGCCTTTATATGCTATTTTATATGATTTTTGGGACTAACCTATTAACCTAGAGCCCAGTGCCAGTTTCTGTTTTTTCCTTGTTTTAGAGTATCGCAGAAAAGGAAAATCAAACGGAGTCCAATTGACCTGAAACTTCACGGAACTTATTTTTGAAAGGAAAGCAACCCGGGAGACATGGAGTCCACGTCAAGGAAGCTTCGTGGAAGCCAAGAGGTAGGGGGGCGCGCCCAACCCCTGGGCGCGCCCTCCACCCTCGTGGGCCCCTCGTGGCCCCCCCCCCTGACGTACTTCTTCCGCCTATATATCTCCATATACCCGAAAATGATCGGGGAGCACAATAGATCAGGAGTTCCGCCGCCAGAAGCCTCCGTAGCCACCGAAAACCAATCTAGACCCGTTCCGGCACCCTGCCGGAGGGGGCAATCCCTCTCCGGTGGCCATCTTCATCATCCTGGTGCTCTCCATGACGAGGAGGGAGTAATTCTCCCTCGGGGCTGAGGGTATGTACCAGTAGCTATGTGTTTGATCTCTCTCTCTCTCTCTCTCGTGTTCTTGAGGTGATACGATCTTGATGTATCGCAAGCTTTGCTATTATATTTGGATCCTATGATGTTTCTTCCCCCCTCTACTCTCTTGTAATGGATTGAGTTTCCCCTTTGAAGTTATCTTATCGGATTGAGTCTTTAAAGATTTGAGAACACTTGATGTATGTCTTGCCGTGCGTATCTGTGGTGACAATGGGATATCATGTGATTCACTTGATGTATGTTTTGGTGATCAACTTGCGGTTTCCGCCCATGAACCTATGCATAGGGGTTGGCACACATTTTCGTCATGATTCTCCGGTAGAAACTTTGGGGCACTCTTTGAGGTTCTTTGTGTTGGTTGAATAGATGGATCTGAGATTGTGTGATGCATATCGTATAATCAAACTCACGGATACTTGAGGTGACATTGGAGTATCTAGGTGACATTAGGGTTTTGGTTGATTTGTGTCTTAAGGTGTTATTCTAGTACGAACTCTAGGGCTGTTTGTGACACTTATTGGAATAGCCCAACGGATTGATTGGGAAGAATAACTTTGAGGTGGTTTCGTACCCTACCATAATCTCTTCGTTCGTTCTCCGCTATTAGTGACTTTGGAGTGACTCTTTGTTGCATGTTGAGAGATAGTTATGTGATCCAATTATGTTATTATTGTCGAGGGAACTTGCACTAGTGAAAGTATGAACCCTAGGCCTTGTTTCCTAGCATTGCAATACCGTTTACGCTCACTTTTATCATTCGTTACCTTGCTGTTTTTATATTTTCATATTACAAAAACTATTATCTACCATCCATATACCACTTGTATCACTATCTCTTCGCCGAACTAGTGCACCTATACAATTTACCATTGTATTGGGTGTGTTGGGGACACAAGAGACTCTTTGTTATTTGGTTGCAGGGTTGCTTGAGAGAGACCATCTTCATCCTACGCCTCCTACGGATTGATAAACCTTAGGTCATCCACTTGAGGGAAATTTGCTACTGTCCTATAAACCTCTGCACTTGGAGGCCCAACAACGTCTACAAGAAGAAGGTTGTGTAGTAGACATCACACACATAGGACAAGCATTCTCAACAATAGAAACCATTGCATCAGAAGACCAAAGGCAAGGAGAGATGGAAAAACCAGAAGGGGTTCAACAGGGAGGGGGAAAGAAAAGAAGGAATAAACATGATCCGTAATGGGAGCAGGGTTAGAGATCATTTCCCCAATGATGTTAAGGCAAACAATAGAACGACTGCACCGTTACCCATTAGCAATGCAAAAAGGTAATAGCATCCCCTTTAAGAGATAAACAACTACGATGTTGCGAGTACGCCTTCTCCAGTTGATGAATCTCCATAATAGCAACTTCTAGGGCGTATCTCTAGGCCCAACCAGAGTGTGATAAACCAATTGAGCGGCAATAACATCAGAGTTTTTTATTTGATCAAAGAGTGTTAATTTAACTATACGCGCATGAGCCACATGTTTGGCACCCCAACCTTTCAGAAACTCTCGCATGTTTTGAGAACAAAAAACACCATTGATCTATAGGCCCAAAAGATCTAGGTTGGAAGATATGAGGGTAGAAATTTTATCAGAAAAATGGCACGATACCTTCTATGAGCAACGAAGAAGATTCAAAATGAAATCTAGGCTTAATACAAACAGTCAAGTCACAAGAGTCAAGGAGGAGAGGGGTATAATCCGAGCCAATGTGTGCATCAGCCACCAATGAAGAACGAGGAAACATGTGATCCCAATCTGGATAAATAAACACCGATATAGCATAGACCTAACGGGGTCAACCTGACAGAATCAAATTGAAATCTAGGCTTAATATAAGTTATCAAGTCACGAGAGTCAAGGAGGAAAGGAGTATGATCCGCGCCAATGTGTGCATCAGCCACCAAAGAAGAATGAGGAAACACGGAAATTCAATTTGGCTCCCGGGGCCAATTTTTTCTTCTCAAGGGTTTAGGATTTATGGGCCAAAATGCCCCTTCCGAGGAAACAAGTGATCTCAATCTGGACAAATAAAAAATAAACTTCCTATTTGATTCTACAATAACACTCGAAAGTAAAGAAGGTTATACTTGTATACTTGAGCCATCGTGCATAGCAAAGGGTCACTGCCACTAGCTTAGCTAAGAGCAATTTCCCTAGCAAAGAAATCAATTATACCGGTCTCTCCCCCCACCCCAAGACCATCACCGTCGCCTCCTTCCCCGCTCGATCCCGGCGGTCCGGCGGATCTAGCCGCACACCGGCCGGATCCGGGCTCTCCTCCCTCTGCTCTTCCCTTCCCTCCCTCGGATCCACCCTCGTGCCGCCTTCCCGGGAGGCGGTTGGGGCGGCGTGCAGCTCTCCACTTCGGCCCCTCCTACCCTGCCCCCCCACCACCGCCTACGGGTGCCCCCGGCTCTGGCCCGGGTGGTGTCGGTGGCGGCGGGATGTCCTCTTCCTGCACACGCGTCCTCCCTTCCCGGGGTGGGGGGCGGCGACAATGCTGATCGGCTAGGCGGCGGCCAGGCTACCCGGCGGCGGGCGAGGTGGCAGCGGGGCGGCTTGGTGGCGCGGCGTGACTGGCGGCGCGCCCCCGGCTCAGATCTGAGCCATGCGGGCCCCATCTGGGTCCTAGCAGTCGCCCCCCCCCCCCGGTGTGACTTCGTTGTCCTCTGCGCGGTGAGGAGGAGGAGCAGCTCGGACTGGGAGCGGTGACGCCAACGGCGTGCCTGCTACAACGCGAAGGAGGGAGCTTTACGGGCCTTTGATGGCCCGGACGGGCCCATGGGTCCACGGGCTTGGTATGCTCCTGCTATTGCGTCCGGTCAGCAATCGTCATTGGCGGTGGAGGTTGAGCCCATCCGCTTGTCGACAATGCTGCTGCCTCTAGTCCCGGCTCCTTTTCTTTGGTGTGCAAACTTCAGTTCGTGGTGTCGTGGTGAGACGGCGTGGGAAGCTTCAAGACCGTGGTGGAGCAGGGTGGTGGTCGGCTTGGTGGCGGGCTCCGGAGCGCTTGAGGTGAAGGTTGGGATCAGGAGAAATCCGTGCCGGTCTGGCCGGCACCAACGCGGTGGCGCCTGAGGGTGCCGCCGGACCTTCCTGGAGGGCGTCGGGGGCTACCCTTCCTCTCTCCTCGTCGCGTATCATGGGAAACCCTTGGTAGCAGCGTCATCATCGTCGTGTCCCTTCTTGGAGGTGTTGATTGGTACCAGCGCTTCGGAGTCTAGGATCTTGGTGGGAGATCTCCGGTGGGCGCAGTGGTCGTGAGGCTTCGTCGTTTTGGTCGATCCGCCATTGTCGACATTTGTTTTTTTTGTATTTTCTCTTTCGGTTCTTTTGGGTGTATCTGTGCTGCTTCCGCCCCAGCACCTATCATTGGTTGTATCGGTAATACAAAGCCGGGGGAAACCCTTTTTCGGTAGCAAAGGGTCACTGGATCGGGGTGAGTCCACCGATGCATTGTTTTGTGTGTATGTGTGTGCGCGTGCGTTCCCTTGTCTGAATCTACTCTCTTTTTTTCCGTGAAGAGAGCTGCTTCTACTACTCAAGGCCGTGCCAGGCCTTGGCTAAGGATGGAGCGTGATCATGGGCTCAAATATGGGAGCTGGAAATGCCGGGAGGAGGAAGACTGTGCGTGACCGGCACCTCAGGGTGTTGTGCCTAGTGGCTTATGAAGTTCCCCCTCTCCCGTGGTCTCGTGGTCCACCAGTATCGTCCGTGACGTAGCGGGCTCTGTAGTCGCTTCCCTGAGCCAAGTGGAGCCACGCGCAAGGCCAGGAGGACCAGGAAACATGCGAATGCTATTTCTTGCATTAAGCAAGACTTTAGGAACTTGCGCCATGAGTTTCAATAGTAACGACCCGGCCAACTCGCGCACACTTTAAAAGAAAAATAGAGAAAAAGGAGCGCCATGAGGGGATTCGGACCATTGTTTCCTAGATAGATTTCAACGATGCGGGTTGTAGGGATTCTGATTGAGTTGTAGGGCGGGTTGTAGTTAAGGCAAAATGAGCCCGTGTTTCACTGGTTTTTTCATTCCTTAAATTTTTTCAAATGCTAGATTAACATTTTTTAAATACAAGATTAACATTTTTCTAATACATGGCCAACATTTTCTCTATGTACATTTAACATTTTTCAAATGCTTTATCAACATTTTTCAAATGCAAGATTAACATTTTCCTAACGCATGGTCAACATCTTTTCCATAAACATTTAACATTTTTCAAATGCTTTATTAACATTTTTGAAATACTTGTTCAACATTTTTTGAAATGTCTGATTAATATTTTCATATACATGATCAAAAGATCTCCATAATTATTTAATACATGGTCAAAAAAAATTTATACACATCCAAAATTTTCAAACATTTTAAAATACTTGTTAAATATATTTTAAATAGATGATCAACTTTTTTCACACCAATTTATATTTTTGTATACATGGTCAACATATTTTCTATACATATTTAACTTTTTTCAAAAACTTATAAAAATATATTTTTTAATATATATTTTTAAATTTCTTGAGAGTGTAAACAAAAGTGAAAAATAAATAAATAAAAGGTCAGATACGAAAAAGAGGCAGTGGCCCTGCGTGAGCTGGGCCGGCCCATTTTGCAGGGAGACACCAGAAACGACTGGCCTCAGATTGTAACGGTGTCCACCTTGAGGTGGACATTTCTTTTTGAGGATCAACGTCGGCCTTGATCCTTTTTTCTTTTTGAGGATCAACGTCGGCCTTGAGCCGTGCAGATTCCTCCGAGCCTTTGTCCATCTGCTTGAGGTGGACATTTTTGGGATTGCCTGAAAGAGCATACAGACATGTACACTGTACAGACAACAGTCCCACAATGGCTTATCCATGGATCCGCTTTCATCCGGACCAGACCAGTAGAGCCCACCCAATCTGGCGGTGTACTTACTTATATACACTAACTAAGAAGAGTTTCTTTGCTTTAAAAAAAACTAAGAAGAGTTCCTAAAGAGAGTAAACGTCTGTACCGTGTTCATTTTCAACAGCACAAAACGTGTACCTTTGAGTAGCAGTTAGCTAGGCAGCGGAATCTATATATTCATTCAATTACTAAGCTCCTTTGATTTGGAGCCTCCCGGTGCATCGTGGTGCTTGTAAGGGTATGTGTGTCTCCAGTTGAATGAACGTGTACCTCTCGTATGCTCATGAATTTCCCTTGGTCTTTTTCTATTTTTATTTTTATTCATTAAGATTTATTATAATTTTTTAATGTTAATTTAAAATTCATGAACATTTTTAGAATTCTCAAATTTTTCTAAATTTCGTGTAGTCCATGAACATTTTAAAATTGTGAACCTTTTGTCAAATTCATGGACACTATTTGAAAGCCACTAATATTTTTGAAATTTGTGAATATTTTAGAAAATCATGGGTTTTCTAGTTCAGAACAATTGTTAAAATCCAAGATGTTTTTTACATTTGTGAACATCTTTTGATTTAGTAAAGTTTTTTAAATAAAAAATGATAGTCAGCGTTTTCTGAGATAATGGAATAGGAGCTCCTAAGGGCTCACACAACCGCCATCGACTAAGACCAAGGCCAAACCTGTAAGAACACCACAACCACGCATAAAACAAATCCACTCTTCTTCAGAATAAATATCGTCTCGAACGACAGCCCAACACGATATACGAATGAAACAAAAACTGTCAGAACATAACTAAACCCGAAGCCAACGTAAATAAAAGAAATGAAACAATTGACTGCAATAACCTGCTAGAGAATAGAAACTTAATCTCAGAAGTGAAGAACGATGCGGTAAAGTAGCCTCTAGTAGTTATTGATCATACCAGAGTTGACCAACGTATAGTGAACACACAAGTTTTAAATGCTCGAATTATATGTGATGCACTTTGAAAAAGACAACTACAAATCTGACGTCAGACTTTGGACCATGCTAAATTGAATGTTTTTTTGTGGCAACCAAAAATATTTGATTTGAAAAAATATTACCTCCATTGAAATAAAACCACATCACTTATTTCCTAACAGAGGGAGTACTATGGTAGATGCTTCAGTCTCTCCGCGCCAAACCTATCTATATATACCTACTGTTGCAGAAAATCACAGGCGTGGACTTCATCGACCGCTCGACAGCGCCTGCACTGCACGCGAGGTACGGAGACAGCGGGACACGAAACCATTTACATACATGCCAAGGACTCGCACACTGTTTTTGTCCTCGTCAGCATATGCGTAGTAAATTGACATCGAGCGGCATGGCCGCACGTCTACGTCCACTCATTTCTTCTTTTTCGTGATGAACTGATGAGGTAGCTCCTCCTCTGCTACTTAAGGCCGCGCCAGCAAGAAGGGAGGAGCAGATCGACCGGCCTTGGCTAAGGATCAGCGCGACCATGGCCACAGGTGTGACGGTGTGCGTCACCGGCGCCGCCGGGTATTGCGCCTCGTGGCTCGTGAAGCTCCTCCTCTCCCGTGGCTACGCCGTCCACGGCACTGTCCGCGACCTCTGTACGTACACCCTCCATACATAAGGCTGGTTATAATGTGGAGTATCATATACTAGTATTATACATATGATATTAGTATATAATACTACGTTCGTAATGCATGATATCATATGTTGGTACTCCCTTCGGTCTTTTTTAGTTCGCATATTAGATTTGTCTGAAGTCAAACCTCGTAAAGTTTGACCTAATTTTGTAGAAAAAAATACCAACATTCATAATGTGAAATCAATACTAGTAGACGCGTCATGACTTAGTTTCATGTTGTATAACTTTATCATGGTAGACGTTGATATTTTTTCATATAAACATCGTCAAACTTTGTAAAGTTTGACTTCAGACAATTCTTAGGTGGTGTTTGGTTCTCTAGTCCTAGGACTTTTTCTAGTCCCAACTAAAAAGTCTCTAGTCCCTAAAAAGTCTCTCCCTGTTTGTTTCCAGAGACTAAAAAGTCCCTAGTCCCTTCCTAGAGGTTATTAAATGACCATGTTGCCCCTAGTATATAGAAAAATAACAATTAAACAACATCATGGGGTGGCGGGTCAATGGGTGCATGGAGGGGCATTATTGGAAAAGTCCCAAAAAGTCTCAAAAAGACTCTCCTTGAGAGTTTTCTTCATTTAGTCCCAAATGCCTAGTTTAGTCCCTAAAAAGTCCCTCCCGTTTGGTAAAAAAGTCTCTAAGAGGGACTTTTTTCTAGTCCCTACACAAAAAAGTCCCTGAAAACAAACACCCCCTTATATGCAGAGTAAAAAGGACCGGAGGGAGTATCATATAAGACTACATTTATTGCCATGCATGACACAAAGTAGCACATCATTTAATATGATACAGTATTATGATATAATACTCAATCTTCTATTTCTTCATTTAATTCTATGCCATCTCATCAAAATTGCTTAGTAGGCGTGCATGATACTACCTATGATACTCCCATCACGACTAGCCTAAGACTAGTTACAATGGGAAGTAAGTTAGACTAGTAACATCACATTTTACTAAGCTATGTTACTACTTTCACAGTGGGTAGTAACATATGTGTTGTCATATTATGGTTCATTTATTAGCCTATAGACTCATATTGTCTTGGTATGTGTGATGTTACAGTAACTAGCTAAGTTACCACCATCACCTCTCTCATCATTAAATATGTGTCACATAAGCAAAATTATCTTAAAAAGTGTGATGTTACTCTCACTGTGGCCAGCCTAATGCAATGCAATGGAAATATTATGTTATGATAGAATTATCCTGGTGGAAAGATAAATCTTTTTGTGTTAGTAGATACAAGCCCACGCTATAGATGTAAATGTAAGCACTATATATTATATATGCTACTATGCAGGTATCTGTTAATTTGGAAATTTAGGTCGTTTTTTGAAAGAAAAAAAAATCAAGTTTGCTTCTATGGATATGCCATGTTTATAGCTTCATACCTGGGATGCGATCATACCAGTACCTAAAGCACCGGATGCCATCAGAATTTCGAAGTTAAGCATGCTTGTGCGAGAGTAGTGCTAGGATGGATAACCTCTAGAAAGTCCTCGTGTCGCATTTCCTTTGAATTACCCCACTAAAAAAAGGCTTCATACTTAACATGAAACCTTTTTGTGCCTTAAAAAAGACATTCCATGTGTTCAGTTTTTCAATAAGATAGGCTACAATATACATGAAGGCTTTCGTGTTTCACTCTTTTGATATTTCAGGTGATAACAAGACTGCCCATCTAAGGCGCTTAGATAATGCTGCTAGCAACCTCAAGCTTTTCAAGGCTGATCTCCTTGACTATGATGCAATGGCATCTGCCATTTCGGGATGCCAGGGTGTTTTCCATGTGGCGACTCCTGTTCCTTCAGGAGAATTAACCGATCCAGAGGTAAGCAAGTTTCATACCTGGTTTGTGATGTATACCAGCTGGTGCAAAGGCCGGAGATGTTCTCTTCCATTAGCCAAAAAAAGAGAAATTTTAGATGGTCCCAAAATAACATGAGCCACCAGTTTTGTTAGATCCAACAGACAATGTTAGTATCACCTCTTGGAAGGTAATACAGTATTGATGAAACCATGGGGTCAATATAAACATTGCACTTAGGGCTGCAAGAAAAGCTTGAGACTTGTGAGTCGCTTGAGATTAATTAGCCTTTTATCTTGACTCAAAAAGAAATGAACTTAGTATGAGCATTTTATGTAGCTCGATAAAGAAATAGACTAATTTTGAGCCAACATTGGATCACTCAGTTTTAGCTCAATATAATATAATTATATTAAATAATATTGATATATATATATAATAAAAATAAATAATTTATTATCATATATGTTGTGTGCGATTTTACTCCATTTTATCTACTACTAGCAAACATGGTAGCTTACCTCATTATGGTATGGTACTTGGTCATTGGTGTGTTAAATATCCTGCATTTTTTGGGCCAAAGTTTGGAAGTGGACCTTTCTTTTGCTAGTTCATCCATGAAATGTTTCTATTAAATACTAGTCTCCGGTTGAGAGAGAATAAGTCAAACTATCTTTATAAAATGGTATCATTGTTTTGATTGGAATAATATGTTATACTGGTTTCTTGTGTTGTATTGCTTGTTCAAAAAATTGACGATGGTTATTAAAAAACCATGTTAAGATTATTTAAAACATCATGTTCTTTAGCTTTAAAGTACCTCGAGACCGTTACGCGCTACACACGAGCCACTTTATATAGCTTGACCTTGAGATTTACTCAGTTTGAGCTCGCTTTAATTTTAGTTTAAGTTGAGGTGAGCCTATTCCACCTCGGTCGAACTTGTATCGGTTGCGGCTCTAATTGCACTATGTGCAAACATAAGAACACATATAATATTATTAAAACACAATATTAATTAACTAAAGACATGATAAAGGTAATTCAAACTGAGGACATCATACTTCAACAGCTTTCCATTCCCTAAAAAATTGTTGGTATAGAGAAAGTTGGCACTAAAACATACTCCAGCAGATTCTGTATTCTCAATACTTTTTGGTGATCACAAGAAAACACCCCATCTTTCCAAGATGCATCTTCAGATATATCTTTCCCAATACATGCCACGTCACTGCACTGCCATAACCGTCAGACCACCGTCAATTCTCGGCGATGAACCGCCATCAGACCATCACGTCGCCACTGGATGGCCGCATGATGCCGTCGTGATCACACCACCACCACCTCGTCGCCACCCGTCGTTGTGCCGCACCAGCATGCCGCCTTGCCATCCCGATAGATGGGCCCGCAACGGGTGTCCCACACATCAGTAACTGTACCAAATAACGGTCAAAGACTTTGACCCGACGACATACCTCCTTTGGCCTTTTGTAAGGGTAGGCCAATAAGGAGGGGCTAGAAATGCTCTTAGATCACTACTTTATAGTAATCTAAACCCATCTTATATTTCTTTGCTTCCCGCAAAAAAATCTTATATTTCTTTGCAGAGATAGTAATTATTAAGAAAAACAAAAAAAATGATAATAATGTGGAATCATATCTAACGTGTACACATAATGGTGCAGCTACAAATGTTGGGGCCTGCTGTTACCGGCACCACGAACGTGCTCAAGGCCGCCTCCGCCGCAAATGTCCGACGAGTGGTCGTCGTGTCATCCATGGTTGCTGTGGAGATCAACCCCAAAGACTGGCCCCAAGGCAAGATCAGAGACGAGAGCTGTTGGTCAGACACAGAATTCTGTAGGAGCAATGAGGTAATAATAACAACTTAAGAGACAACGTGTGGTACCGTATATTTTTCTATCCAAACACGACGACACCATTTTGCACCATGTATTTGCAGAGCTGGTACCCTGTTGCCAAGATCGCGGCAGAAGCGGCGGCGCTGGAGTACGGGCGTGAAACCGGGCTCGACGTGGTGACACTGAACCCTGCACTGGTGTTTGGCCCCCTGCTCCAGCCGACCGTCAACGCGAGTAGCCAGTTCCTCATCTACTTGCTCAAAGGTTTTAGCTATAGCCGTCTTCACTTCACACATTTGAGTTCACCTAACAAGCAGCGATAGTACGTGCATTCCCTGCTCTTGATCTATTCACGATGTTTTCGACGTGTGCATGCAGGAGGCCGTGATCAGGTGAGGGACAAGCTGTGGCACATCGTGGACGTCCGCGACGTCGCCGGCGCGCTGCTCCTGCTCTACGAGACACCCGGAGCCACCGGCCGGCACATCTGCGCGCCACACTTCATCACCGTCAGGGAGCTGTTGCGTTTGCTCAAGAGCATGTACCCTGGGTACCCCTACATATCTGAGTAGGAGTTCTATTCTAATTATCCCGTGATGATTTGGCATATGTTGTTGTTGTTGTCTAGGATTAACTGACAATACGATTGGTTGGGTATTTGGCAGGGAGAGCATATATGACATGGATCACCCGGCTCCGATGACCTCCGAAAAGCTGGAGAAGCTGGGGTGGAGCCAGCGGCCGCTGAGGGACACGATAGCAGACACCGTCGAGTTCTGCCGGGAGGCCGGGTTTCTTGAGGGCGCCGATGGTGATGACGTGCCCTGCCGCTTCCCTCCTCTTTTCAACAATATCTAGCGTCAAGCAAGAATTTGAAGAATTTTGGGCGAGCATATATAGTGTTGCTCCTCTATTATTGCTACCTTTGTGTGTGTAATAGGTGTGATATAGAAATGTCTGGACGGACCAACATGTAAGACCCGCAATAATAAGATGAACCCTGCAATTCAACATGACTGCCAACATTATGCTGCTGACCTCCCACTCGCAATTCTGATTAACCACGGTCTATGGGCCGGTAGATGATAGCCTCAAGGAGAGCTTTTTGGCTGAGATGTGCAGCTCTACACCACCCCTAGGCCAACCATGGATTGTGCTCGGTGAATTCAACCAAATTTACGAAGCCAGGGACAAAAACAACCTCAACCTCAATCGCAGACTCATGGGTGAATTCCTCAATGCCATCAATTATGCTGAATTGCTCGAGATTAGATGCAAAAATTGAAAATTCACCTGGAGCAACGATCAACAGCTCTCACTCTGGTTGCCTTGGACCGTGTCTTCTGCAACCCTGCCTGGGACGCACTATTCCCCTCAATGCTGCTGCACGCAGCTTCTACGTTAGTCTCGGACCACAACCCTCTCGTTCTTACAAGCGCTAAACCACCGACTAGTAGACCCAGGTTTAGTTTCGAAGCTTTCTGGCCGAAGTTTCCTGGTTTCCATGAAATTGTCCTAGCAGCTTGGTCCAAGACCAATTAGCTCTAGCTGTGCCATCAGGATCCTGCATACAAAACTACAACGCACCGCAAAGGCACTAAAGATCTAGAGCAGGGGCTTGTTCTCCAACGCCAAGCTGCAGTTCCACATGGCCCAGGAGCTCGTCCTGCGCCTCGACACAGCTCAGGAAAAATGACTTCTCATGCCTGCAGAATTAGAATTTAGAACAAAGCTGAAGCTCCGCCTGCTGGGCCTAGCAACCATAGAGAGGGCTAGGAAGAGGCAATGCTCTAGGATCAACTGGTTGAGGGCTGGGGATGCTAGCACGGCATTCTTCCACGCCAAAGTTAACACTAGGAAAAGGGAAAACTTCATTCTCTCCCTGAACAAGGATGGTGTGGCTGCTACAAGCCACTCTGAGAAGGAGGAGGTGATCAAGGACCACTTCACCAAGCTTCGGGGCACACAACAGCGTCGCACGTGCACAATAAACTGGGATGAAATTTAGCTACCACAACTCGACGCATCTGGCTTAGATCTCCCCTTCTCGGAAGCTAAAGTATGGAACGCCATCAAGCAGTCACCGCCAGACCGAGCCCCCAGCCCGGATGGCTTCTCCGGTGTCTTTTACAGGTGGTGCTGGCACATCATAAAAGCTGATCTTATGCGGGCTCTGCAACAGTTCCATGACCTCAATGGAGGTGCCAGCTTCCAATGTCTCAACACAGCATTGGTGGTGCTCATCCCGAAGACTTCTGACCCAACTAACGTTGGACATTTCTCACCAATTAGCTTAGTGCATTCCTTTGCAAAGCTCATCGCTAAGATATTATCCCTGCGCCTTGCTCCCAAGCTTGGGAGTCTGATCTCTCCAGCGCAAAGTGCCTTCCTGAAGACTAGATGCATCCATGATAGCTTTTTGTTCGTCAAAAATGCGGCACATAGCCAGCATCGTAGAAAGAAGCCTGCACTATTGTTTAAGATGGATATAGCTAAGGCTTTTGACTCAATCTCCTGGGAATACCTACTTGAGCCCCTGCGGAAACTAGGCTTCTCTGCCAGATGGCGCGATTGGATCGCTCTGCTACTGTGATCCTCCTCCTCGGCAATCCTTCTAAACGGTATCGAGGGCGAGCTGATCGACCACCGCCGAGGGCTTCAACAAGGCGATCCACTATCCCCTTTCCTCTTCATCCTAGCAATTGACATGCTACAGCGGGTTCTAGACCATGTTGTTGCTCTGGGATATCTGACGCCACTTCCTGGGTGTGACATCAAATTGCGTGTTAGCCTTTATGCAGATGATGCTATCATTTTCTCGAACCCATGCAACGAGGAGGTCTCCTGCCTGCTAATTATTCTAGAGAGGTTTGGGGAAGCCACGGGACTGCGTGTAACCCTTCAAAATCCACGGTTGCGCCTATCCAATGTCATGCACTGGACCTAGGCATACTGCAAGGCTTTCCCGGCCAACGCATAGGTTTACCGATCACCTACTTGGGCTTGACAATCTCTCTAGGAAGACTGAAGAAGGTGCATCTCCAGTTCATCTTCGACCGCATCAAGGCTAAGCTAGCAGGATGGAAGGGGCGACTAATGAATAGCGTGAGCCGGCGAGCGCTTGTCCGCTCTGTGCTTTCAGCCATTCCTATCTTCACGCTCACTGCCATCAAAGCCTCTAGTGGAACTCTGAAGGATATTGACAAGATATGCAAGCATTTCCTTTGGGCTCAGGAGGAGAAACTATCAGGTGGCAAATGCAAAGTAAACTGGCAGACGGTCTGCTCCCCGATCGAGCTTGGCAGCCTAGGAGTTCTAGATAGTACAAAATTCGAAGGGCCCTATGGCTTAGATGGTTATGGCTGTCATGGGATGAAGTTGCCCGACCTTGGACTAGCTTCCCCTTGCCGTGTGATGGCCAGGATCGCAAGCTATTCGCTGCTGCAACGAGCGTCTCGACTGGCAATGGCGAGCATGCACTCTTCTGGGAATCCACCTGACTAGGACCGATGTCGCCAAAGGCAATCACACCCTCGCTCTTTTCCCGATGCAGGTGTAAAAATCGCATTGTGAAGGAGGCATTGCAAGGGCAAAAGTGGATTCAGGACATCCGTCGCCCACCCCTCTCCGACGCCAACATCTTTGAATTTAGGAGGCTGTGGAACATGACCAACGAGGCCCAAATCAGGCTGCTGTGCCAGACAACATCACCTGAAAGACAACTCCCTCTGGCACATACAGCGCAGCGGCATCTTACAAACTCCAGTTCGTTGGCAGGATAGATTCAGATTTTGCAAACATGTTCTGAAAATCCCGGGCTCCTCCATGCTGCAAGTTCTTCACTTGGCTGCTGATGCTCGACAGGCTATGGTGCGCCGACAGACTGCAAAGGCGAGGGTGACCAAACGACTATTTCTGCAAGCTGTGTGTTCGGAACCTCAAATCATCAGTCCACCTAATATGGCAATGCCCGGAGGCACGGAGGACCTGGGCCGCTGTGGTAGGATGGTGCGGCTACGCCGCTCTTGCACCAAGCACCTGGCCAGAGGGCGACAGGTCGGAGGCATACTAGGCACACATCCTCAACGCCACCCCAGCCGAGCATCAGAAAGAATCATGCCGCTCACCATACTCATCTCATGGGAGCTATGGCTGGAGCGAAACCGCATGGTTTTCCAGAGGAGGATCACCGCGCCCTGGGCCACCCTCCAGGCAGTGCGGGGATCCTTGGAGGCATGGAGATTGACGGGAGCAAAATGCTTGCAGCACCCCTTTGGGGGTCCAACGTGAGGGATCTCCCAGCGTGGCCCAAGGGGCCCTGTTTTTCCCTTTTCTCTACCTTTTCCCCTCAAACCGCGATAGTTGCCTTATAAATACTGCTCCCTACCCATAATATATTTGCCAGCAATTGTTGGTGCCTTCAAAAAAACAATAAGATGAATGTATTTCTTAGTAATCCATAATTATTTCTCGAATAACTAGCAGGTGGCTCGTGCATTTTGCTAGTTTAGAATTTCATTAGAATCTGTAGTTTTTGAAACTTGTATGGCAGAACTGAAACTATTTTTCACCCGCAAAAGAAAATGAAACTGTTTTCAAATTTTATTTCCATTTTTTGAGAAATAACATAAACTAAACATGTTTTAAATATTATTCGGAAGTGTTTGATTTTTACATAGGGGGAAAGCGGCACTCTGGTCATTGTGGCATCTCTATCTTCAAAAGATGAAGAAACATGTGTATATTTCGCCGTGCGGATATCGAAAACCTTAATATAGGGCGTGTTTACTCCAGGCTATGTTCTGCGTCATGTTTGGTTGTGTGCATTGCATTAGGAGGTGGTTTGGTACATGTCGTTCGGTTGACAACACTTGAGGGTTATGGCTCCGAAGATGCATTTACCTGGCGTTTGGTTGCTTCAACTTAATGTTGTGATCACCTCTTCTCACTAGTGGTGACCTTACCATAGACTAAACTACACATACACTACCAAATTAACATCATTTGAGTGTTCATCAATGGCAATCAAGGGGGAAGTTCACCATCCTCTTCTTCTTCTTCTTCTTCTTCTTCTTCTTCAGATCCTTGTGTTATCTTTGATAGCTCACATTGTCTCATCCCACTCAGGCATTTTTCTCTTTCAAACGTTAATATCATGTGCCTCCACACCATATGTCGTGGAATTATCACGGCAGATGTCCTTAGTGTCAGGACTTAGTCGCGAGGCCAACGCATCTATGTGGTAGCTTGAGAGGGGTTGAGAGGGACGAGACACGCGATGTTTTTACCCAGGTTCGGCCCCTCACGGTGGAGGTAAAAGCGTACATCCTGCTTCATTGATATTGATGATGATGATCACGGTTACAAGAGTGCTCTAACTTGAGAGCTATTGTCTAAACCTAACTTGTCCAACTTGTGGAACTTGTCCCCCTCCCCTCTCTTGGGGTGCCCTGCCCCTCCTTATATATGTTGGAGGGGCGGTTTACATGACTAGTCCTATTAGGACTAGGATTACTCTATTACAAGTGGAGTCCTAGTCTTGCCTCCTTTGTAAGGGAATATTCCTTGTGCTTTTCTCATAAACCGGCCCATCATTAAACATGAACCGGCCTTCTGGGCCATGGGCCTCGTCATCCATCTGACCCGCCCGCCGGGTTACTAATGAACCGCCAAGACCGGGCGGGTAGCCCGTGAACCGCCAAGCTCCGGGAGGGTTACCAGTGAGTCATCCAGTCCGGCCGGTTTATACTTCCGGCCGGTTTACGCCACGGGGTATATCCCCAACATTAGCCCCCAGTTTAATTTGGATTTATCCATGTTAAACTGATCTGCAACATAAACTCAAGAGCAATTTTGACAGGTTATGCTCCGGGTTAAATTTTTTTGTAAACCGGTACCTGATCATTCTTAAGTCTTTGTTATTTCCTCCTTTTGGGAAATCCGGGTCAACAAACCAGCTTCATAATCAATTTGCCGACATTGGTTTGTCACCGAGAAATATTGTGAAGAATAACTCATTTGACTCAGCTCCCAAAGCGCTGGTTTAAGAAATATGGGTCTTGAAATACTTATATGATATTCAGCCGGTTTGAAGATGTAAAACTTGCCGGTTTAACATTACCAAAATGGCCGGGTTATAAAAACTGATGATCCCGGATTATGACCGTTGATAGACGCCGGGTTATGATTGCTGCCAACGCCGGTTCACAACGCCGGTTCATGATTATTGATGACGCCGGGTTGCAGCCACAGGGTCATAATGATTGGTGACGCTTGTCAATCTGGTTTTCTCAAACAGAGAATTTGAAAATATTTCTTTGATAATAATATAATACCTGTAGCCCCCAAATCTTGAGCAGAACAAAGTGATGGCTTAAGACTTGCTTCAATATAAATGTTACCAATTTTGAAGAAATCCATGTTGTTCATACCAGTCACTAGTCAGAATTGAGTATTCCACATATGTAGCCCCCAAGTGCCGGGTTGTCATGCTTGCAGCAACCTGGGACTTGTAATTGCTTGATGCTCATAAAAACTTCAACCAGTGTAGCCCCCAAGGGCCGGGTTATTATGCAATAATGAGCAGGGACTTTGTAAATATGATCACGTAAACTTGAGCAACAATGTGTAGCCCCCAAGGGTCGGCTTAATAAGATAATATTGAGATGGGACTTGATATATTCTTTAATGAAATCATCTTATGATGTAACCCCCATCATGGGGCTTGAACCCATGACCACAAGGTTAAGAGCTTTGTGCTCTACCAACTGAGCAGTGGATCCTTTAATAATAGATGAAAATTTATGTACCTTGAATTGTTAACAAGAGCAATTGGTAGCCCCCAAGGGCCGGCTCATTACGATGTGATGAGTTGGGTCTTCAATAAGTGAGCAAACAATGACTTTGCATTAGCCCCCAAGTGTCATGGTGCATACTTGCAGCAACATGAGACTTGCATATTTGATATAATCTTTAGTTGAATAATGTAGCCCCCAAGTGCCGGGTCGTGAGCCTGCAGCGACTCGGGACTATTCCTTCAATTGTAAAATAAACCATATCCATTGACAATATAATAGCCATTGCGCTAAAGTGACTTTGAAAACCTCAATAATACCTGTTATTAATAACCATAATAAAATCCAGCCATGTTGGCTATCCAAGATAACATAATCCGGTATGAAAACCTTATTCATTCAACATCATAATGGAAATTCAGCCAAGTTTGGCTATTTGAATAATATAACCCAATGATTTATGAACGCATGATTCCAATGGCGCAATCCAAATATATACTGGCGACTTATAGTCTAAATCCAGGCCGTTTTAATAAACACCGGATAATTTATCGTCATACTTTATTCAACCTGTTTCTGCATACAGCAAGTTTAAAGTGTCCTGGCGGTTTACCGCCGGACGGGTCATAATGCCTGACATATAACCTGTGTTTATAACCGAGGCTGCACTTAAGAATAATCAAATATGAAATACATCATACCTGTGACATTGAATCACATTGTTGGTTTTACCAACTTTTGTAGTAAGAGTGATAACCCCAATCTTGAGTAATGATAACTCCTTTCATATTGTGCCGGTTTATGATAAAACTGTACCGGGTTGTGATAAACACCGGTTTAACCATATATAATACTGGTGACTCGTAGTCAAACCAGACCGGGCTGATAGTCTCCGGATTATAATTTGATCGTGTACTGACAACTTGTAGTTGAAAGCCGAGCCGGGTTGATAAACACCGGTTTACTCCATAATAGGATGGTAACAGAAAATCAAACCGGGCAGATAGTCTCCGGATTAAGATTTGACCGTGTTCAGTCAATTTGACAGTTTGAACCGGCTTAAAACTTTGTCGGTTTAAAAAAACGCAATAAAAAGAAAGAAAAATCTTTCAAAGAAAAATGTAAAGCAAAGGCAATGACAAAACCGTTTGCAAAAAGAGGCTTATTTGAGCTGATCAGATGGCGTTACCATGGTCGGACACGACCAAGCTCCCGATAGGTGTAGCTATGGTTCAAGTCAGCCAGGTCCCCAAATGAAACCGTGGCATTTATGCCGATCAAGTGGCATGGCAATGGTTCGGGTTCGACCAAGCCCCCAAGTGATTCTGTGGCCTTAGGCCGATCAAGAGGCATGACTGGTTCAGACGTGACCAAGTCCCCAAGTGATCTGGCAGCTCTCGCCTATCAAGAGGTATTGCATTGGTTCGGACACGACCAAGCCCCCAAGTGATATAACATGATGCTTTTGAAAAGCTAACTCAAGGGGTAAACCGGAGGCCGCTTTAGAACAACTCCGTGTAACCACACATGATGTAAAAGAACAGAGACCCCGCTTTATGAAGCAGAAGCCCCCATGTGATCAATAATATGTCAGGCCAGTAAGGCGGGATACCCATGTTTGAACCGCGCATCATGGCAGCAGGTCCTCTTCTGCAATTTTTAACTTTTGCACGAGATAAATTCTTCTTGAACCAGGATCTTGAACCGGATATTGAGAGCTTCAAAGCTTCGTGGGAGATATCTTTCCCTTGAACCAGTTTTTAAACCGGAATCTTCATTTCCAGCCGGAAATTTTTTTGATGGCCTTTAAACTCGAACTTGCGAGAAGTTAATTCCTTTTTGAACCGGACATTGTTAAACCGGATTTGAGCGCTTCAGAGCTTTGTGGGAGAAAGATGTCTCTTGAGCCGGATTCTAAACCGGAGTCATTTCTGATGACCTGGAACTTCTTCATCGAGCCGGGATTTTATAACTGTCATATACTTTCTAAGCCGGAAATTTTCTGACGGCCTTTAAACTTTCATCAATATAACAGTAGTCTTCGAGACCGGGTTATCCTTCCCTCCATCGTCCTGGGGTTCTTAAATTTGCTAAAACTGGCAAGATTCGCTGAGTCATGTCATCGTAGCCCCCGAGTCTCAAAGGTGACTCGAGGAGTTGGCTTGAGACTCTCCATATTTGACCGTGATATAAACCGGCATAACTTGTATATCATTGGCATTGATAGCATGATGTGAATCCATAGAAGGTTGAGGTAACTGTGGCGGGTTGTAAATGATCCCATATGAGCCGTGTCAGCAACTCGGCCAATGGTTCCTTCCAACTGGCGATTTGAAGTTTAATCAAAACTGTAGTTGCGGCGACTTGTGCGCCTGCCCATTGAAACATCCAGTGCAAATGGCGGTTGATGATAATTTGTCTCCAATTTGAAAGAAAATCGGGCTACCCAGGCTGTGACTTGCTCATACCCAATAAACAGCTCATGCAGACAGGTGCGGCCCGGTATGTTGATGTAGACCAGGCCGTGAGAGACAGACAGCAAAGACGACCGCAGCATCAGTGGCGGCTCCGATAGATGAGTCGGCCGCGGCGTTGTAAGCCGGTGCAGACGGGGAAAATCTTCACCGGTGTTGTAAACCGGCACGGACGGGCGAGTTAATCGCGGGTGCGGTCCTGGTGAGTCAAAGTAGTCCGGGCCACAAGGGCAGCGTCTTGCACACATATTCTTTGATCATTGTGGCACGGTCATATGCTAGCACATGACAGTAATTACGCAATTTATATATCCATGATCCGGCCATCGGTTTTGCAATGACCAATTGTCCTGCATATAAAATGCAAAGACCAAAGTAATTGCTCTCTGACAAAAACAATATGTGCTAAATTATACCTAGAGGGATATCACCTGATTCGCCTGAACAACATATGAGTCGGCCGTGGCATTGTAAGCCGGCGTGGACGCGTGAACCGCCGTGAGGGCAGATGGACGAGTCGTTCATGGCGTTTGTAAAGCGGTGCGGGTGGTGATTCAAACATGATGTTGTTTAACCGGTGTAGATGCACGAATTGGCGGCAGGTGCGGACGGATGTAATCCGAACATCGGGGCGGCGACTTGCACGTATATCCATCGAGCATCCTAGCGCGGACAAACACCAATGCAAAAAGTGATGTTGATGCGCCCCCTTAGGCAACACCTTTTCGTAACGGTCCTGCAAAAATATTACAAGACCAAGTAATTGTTCTTTGATAAAAACAATATGTTTAATAAAATAAACTTTAGATGGATACCACCTGGTCGTTTTTACTTGCGGCAACTTTGACCGGCCAGTGGCGACTTGGGCTGCAGCGAGAGAGCCCCGGCGAAGTAGAGCAGGAGTGACTGGAAGCTAGGCACTGTCTTTGATTTGCCACCACTGTATATGCATGTACACTGTTGCATAGTTTTCCCCCAATCTGCTCGTAGGTACAGTAGCTAATTTAATCTTGCGTATCTTCATTGCTTGGAATAATACTCCTTGGCACTACCACTTGATTCCTTTCCACAGGGACAACAACATTCGGATGGAAAGTCATGCGCTTCGAGTAAAAACAGCGAGGCGCTCGGCCACAAGACGGCGGAAGGCCACGATGGTTCAGCAGGACATGCCGGCTCAACATGCGGCCAAGGACACGGCAGGGCCGGCTTTTGCAGCAGAGGTAAGCTCCTGGCAACGAGGTGAAGTGGCGGTAGTCTTCAGCTGCTTGGAGGTTCGATGATACCACAACGGTGAGGTTTCAGGCGTGATGAGCTGGTCAAAGCGACGGGCGTCCGGGCACACAACTCAGCAGAAGGTGGGGATGACCCGTCGGACGGCTTGCGGAGGAGCGACGGGTTATGACAGGGACGAGTCTGAGTGGTGGACCGATTCTGCACAGTAACTTGACCGGACTAGTCTCGTCCCCTTGTTGACTCGGTTTTTGCATCTGACATCATGATTGTTACTTAATCCGGACGGATTACCCGGTCACGTGTGGAGGCAAAACAGTAAAGTCGAATTCGATGGATCACCTAGCAACATGTGCGATGATACACGCGATCCTTCTCGATCTGCAGCGACGCGCACGACGGTTCAAGACGTCCGCGCCGTCCCACGCCGGTTTATTCAGCGTCGTCAGTCTGTGCAGCAAAGTTGATTTTAATTTCAGATCCGACGAATCACGTTGCGTCGGAGGCGCACAGCAGAAACTCCAAACCCTAATTTGTTTTGAAATCAGAACTCATACTTCTTCATCCAGCTAATTGCGAGCTTCTCGAAACCTTGGAAAAAAATCCCTCCAAGAACTCAAACACCACCATGCGCAGGCCCCACGGTGGGCGCCAACTGTCGTGGAATTGTCACGGCAGATGTCCTTAGTGTCAGGACTTAGTCGCGAGGCCAACGCATCTATGTGGTAGCTTGAGAGGGGTTGAGCGGGACGAGACACGCGATGTTTTTACCCAGGTTTGGCCTCTCACGGTGGAGGTAAAAGCCTACATCCTTCTTCATTGATATTGATGATGATGATCACGGTTACAAGATAGCTCTAACTTGAGAGCTATTGTCTAAACCTAACTTGTCCAACTTGTGGAACTTGTCCCCCTCCCCTCTCTTGGGGTGCCCTGCCCCTCCTTATATATGTTGGAGGGGCGGTTTACATGACTAGTCCTATTAGGACTAGGATTACTCTATTACAAGTGGAGTCTTAGTCTTGCCTCCTTTGTAAGGGAATATTCCTTGTGCTTTTCTCATAAACCGGCCCATCATTAAACGTGAACCGGCCTTCTGGGCCATGGGCCTCGTCATCCATCTGACCTGCCCGCCGGGTTACTAATGAACCGCCAAGACCGCGCGGGTAGCCCGTGAACCGCCAAGCTCCGGGCGGGTTACCAGTGAGTCATCCAGTCCGCCTGGTTTATACTTCCGACCGGTTTACGCCACGGGGTATATCCCCGACACCATGGTTGAAGGCAATATCATTAGCTGTCACATCATTCTCATCCGGCACATACTTATCAAGACCCCACTCTAAGATCCAGTTATGAAGAATGCAAGATGCAAGAACAAACTTAATTTGGGTGGGAAAACGATGAAATGCCTTTTGATCAAGGATCTTAAATCTATTCTTCAAAGAACCAAATGTCCTCTCAACTATAATTGTAAGGCTAAAATATCTAAGGTTGAACAATTCGGTAGAAGTCTTAGCATAGTTCCTAGCAGAGAACTGATTAAGATTTTACCTAGTTTTACTGAAGGGTGGAAGAACCACATGCCAGCATGCATATCCAACATCTCCTAGGTAGAACTTACGACCAGGGATATTGTTCCCATCAGACCAAGCAAAGCTATCAACAAAAATGTTAGTCATGCCATGAATTAACAGTTAATAATACCCACCTTGAAATATGGATACCATGTATAGCTCGCCTGTATGAGTTTGACCAAAAGGTGCCTTCATCATCTCTCATGCGAGCTCTATGATCACCTACAAGATTTACTTGAAATACCAAAAAATTGTCTCATTGCATCTCCTGAATGTGTTGTGAATCACTCTGAACTTCTGATCATGACCTACATGAAGAAACATTGATGCTTGCTCTTCCACATAGGTGTGGATGTTATCTTATAGAAACCTCATCTCCCTAAACATCTCCACAAGCTTGCCAAAAGGGGCCCTTCTCATTTGAAGCATGTTCATAGCCTCTACATCATTACAGTTGTAGTGTAGTTCAGATTCTGTTAGAAATATGCCCTAGAGGTAATAATATTGTACTATTATATTTCCATTTTCATAATTAAGATTTTATATTTCATGCTACAACTGCTATGACTCTGGACTATGTGATTCAGTGGAAAACTCATATGCACGTGTGAGATGATAAACGGTAAAATATAGGTTCCTGGTCTTGCCTCCAAGACTGGCTCAAGTGTTGGTGGTGATCATATTTTCCGAATCTCAGGATATCGTTAAGTGTGATGATAGTCCTGAAACAAGATTGAAAGTATTACGTTAGAAGAACGATCATATTTAACTGACACAATCTTGTTTGTTATACTTTGATAATATCGTCTGAAATCAATTATTATAACATGAAATGTTAATATGTGTTTTAGTTCCTCAGACCATGAGAGTATCCTAGTCACTTTCTACCGTACAGTGGACCATGGAGTTGCCCAAATGTCATCTGTAACTAGGTGATCCTAACGGAAACCAACGGGTTCATCAGAAAGTTTGACAAGGGACTGGATAGCTCGAGAGTGGAATTTGCTCCTTTGACGATGGGGAGATGTTCTTAGGTCCCTCTCAATGTGAAGGTGCTACCTCTTGAGCACTGCGTTGGTTTTCCCTTGAAGAGGAAAGGGTGATGCAGCAAAGTAGCGTAAGTATTTCTCTCAGTTTTTGAGAACCAAGGTATCAATCCAGTAGGAGACTACACGCAAGTCCCTCATACCTACACAAACAAATAAGAACCTCACAACCAACACGATAAAGGGGTTGTCAATCCCTTCACGGTCACTTACGAGAGTGAGATCTGATAGAGATAATAAGATAAATATTTTTGGTATTTTTATGATATAGATTGAAAGTAAAGATTGCAAAATAAAATAGATTGGAAACTTGTATGATAAAAGATAGACCCGGGGGCCATAGGTTTCACTAGTGTCTTCTCTCAAGATAGCATAAGTATTACAGTGGGTGAACAAATTACTGTCGAGCAATTGATAGAAAAGTGCATAATTATGAGAATATCTAGGCATGATCATGTATATAGGCATCACGTCCGCGACAAGTAGACCAAAACGATTCTCCATCTACTACTATTACTCCACACATCGACCACTATCCAACATGCATCTAGAGTATTAAGTTCATAAGAACAGAGTAACGCATTAGGCAAGATGACATGATGTAGAGGGATGAACTCAAGCAATATGATATAAACCCCATCTTTTTATCCTCGATGGAAAAAAATACAATACGTGCCTTGCTGCCCCTGCTGTTGCCGGGGTTTCTGATCCACGGACACCTATGGGACCGGCGGGCCGGGTCCCTTTCGGTTCGGCGGGGGGCGGAGGTTGCGCAAAGAGCAGATCGAGGCGAAGCACGCGGGCAGTTGGTCGTGCAAAGAGTAAATCGAGGCAAAGCACGCGAGCGATTTACCCAGGTTCGGGCCGCACGGATGCGTAAAACCCTACTCCTGCTTTGTGGTTTGGTATTGATTTCTAGCTCGGGAGCGCGGAGTGCTACAGTACACACCGGCGGCTAGCGAGACCGAGCGTGAGTAGGCGAACTGGCTAACCCCCCCTCCCGTTGCACCTAGGCCTCCTTTTATATGCTCAAGGGGTTACCGACATAGGGCAACGGGGGTAAAGGGCAAAAATGGAAAGGCGCCATAGTAGGGGCAGCTAGGTGCTGTAGCAGGTACAGCTACCTGCTACAGTGCTATCATACCTAACCCTGACGGCAGGGGACAAGGGCATTAAATGCCCGTCTGTGTCTCCTAAATAGTACCGAAAGGGGCTTGCTAGGGACGCCACCGTTTGCCTCGATGGTTATCTTGTCAGCGCCTGCTTGCCACCTCGCACCCCTAGCTGCACGGCCTCCCACCACGTGTGCCTGGGAGGGGCCCCAGAGCGACACGTGGGCGGGTGTGCTGGAGCGCGGGCACGAAGTGGTGGCTTGTCGCGGCAAGCGTCTTGCCGCGGTTGTCTTGTCGCGCCCGGGAGCTTGTCGCTCACCGGGCCTTGCCGGGGCGCGTAGCGCGTCGCGGCGAGTTTTCTTGGTATGCCTTGGATGGCCTTCCCGGCAAGCTCCTCTCGCCGGGGTCTTGTCTTCTTCCCGGCAAGCTCCTCTTGCCGGGGTCTTGTCTTGAGTACTTTGTTCTTGAATGGTCTTCAAAGTAGCCGCGGAGGACCCTGGAGGTCACCCGGCAAGCCTTGCCGTGGGGATGCTGCGACTGCCCGTGCACGAGTTCGGGGTACTAGGGTACCCCTACTCTAGTACACCGACAGGAGCCCCCGGGCCTGGGCCAGACACGGTGCCGAGCGCTGTTGGGCCAGGCCCAAAACAGTGCACGGGCACGCGCGGCCTAGGTTACGCCGCATATCTCTCCGCTTCCGCCGCGCACGTCCAGAACGACACGCGTCAAACGCGGCGCCGTGGGTGACGTGGGCGGCGTGTGCGGGGCTAAGCCCCGCGAGCATGCGTCGGGCCATGATGAAGGGAACGGTTCACGCCCTCCTCCCTAAACGGAGGTAGGTGTGGAGGCGTGGTGCATTTACTGAACGGGGCCGGTGCGTGGTTTCCGAGGTGCCCACTCCCCGCGATCACGGGGCGGGGTGAGGCCGCCTCATTCGTCGCCCCGGTTCCGCAGCCTCGCCACGCGGCTTCCATGCGCCTGGAGTCGCGGACGGTGGAAGTGGGAAGCTGGGCCGTCGCGAGCAGAGGCAGCGGGTCGGGGCCGACTCCTTGCCCTTCCCGTGCCTTGATTCGCCGAGCGGGGCGGCTGAGCCCCCACCTCGCTCCTTTATAAAGAGCGGGAGGGGAGCACGGAAGCCCGCACTCTCCCATCTCCTCCTTCCTTCAGCTTCAGCTTCCCTTTCTCTGATTCGTCATGGAGAAAGGGAACCCTGGCCCTTCATCAGTGGCGGCGGGGATCGCCGCCAGACAGCGCACCTCTCCCTCGTCCGCGCCCGTGGCGGCAGAGCCAGCCATAAGGGGAAGAGGGAGGGGGCGAGGTCGCGGACGAGGTCGAGGACGAGGTCGAGGCGCTCGGGGAAGAGGCGGACGGGGCGGTGCGCCAGCTTCGCCTCCGCCGGCGGCCCCTCCCCCCACGGCGGTCCATATAGGGGACGACCCTTGCGAGTTCTTCGTCAGGCTGCACCGGGCGCCTCGTCATCGCCTCCGGCTTCCAGCTCCGTTTGCGAGCGCGATGGAGTTGGACCCGCCCGAGACGCTGAGACTGCACATGAGGGGCTGCGGAATCAGCGGCACGCGAGTCCGCGTCGTATTCCCAGCCCCTAATGTGATGTATCTTGATCGGGGGTGGAAGACGTTCGCCCGTATCCACAGCTTGACGGGGGGACTCACCCTCCATTTTAAGTTGATGGAGGGCGGTCTCCTCTCCGTCAAGGTCTTCGGGTGCTTCGGCACTCGGGCGAAGTGCTGCGTGGACAGCTCCTCCGATAGCGAAGGCTCCTCCTCGAGTGACGGTGACGAGGAGGAGAGCAACAGCGATGATGAGGGTAACGGGCGGCGGGATGGAGGGTCCGACTAGGTGTCGGGCGCCGCTTCGCGCGGCACCGGCGACCCCATCATCCGCGTCGCCGGCTCCTTGAACTCCCCGGGGGCGTCTCCTTGGGCGACTGGCGTAGGGAGGCTGCGGAAGGGGAAGAGGGCTGGCGGCAAGGCCGTCAGGTCGGAGTACGAGGGCATGGTGCCCTCGACAGCGTGCTGACGTCCTGCCGCCCCGTCTTCGAGCCCCGCTTCCGGCGTCGCCATCACCGTCAAGCCCTCAGTCGGCCCCCCGGGATGTTCTCTTGGTGTCTTCTGGCACCTGTGGCTCGCCTAGGCGCCCCTTTTTCCCCTTTTCGCCTCCTTGACCTACCTCCTGAAGAGAGGGACAGGAAAGGGATTACGGGCACCTTATCTTTTTAATTTGTAAGCCCTCGGGCCTTAGCTGCATCTAAAACTTGTAGTCCTCTCTTTCATGTTTTTCATCCTCTATGGACTGTACCTGAGTGGGATGTTTTTCAATGAAAAGGGGATGTTTGCCGGGTTATTTGCCTCGCGGGTCGAACCCACGCCAAGGAGCGAATCCTTAGTATCCCTCGGACAGACATTCCCGGCAACAGGCCCTGCCGCCTTCCCACGACGCTCGACCTTCCTCACGCCTTTGACGGAGGCGGGAACGAGGTGGGTGCGGCCTCCTCGTTTCATCCCTTTGCTGTCGCGGCTACGACCAAACTTGGCCCCGGGAACGCGCTCCAGGGCCTAGAGTCGGGGGAGCACGACAGTTTCCGGGAAGAAACGCGGTTTCACATTCCCCAGTCCATAAGAGGATGCATGATGAGGGACGAAAGACTTATCTGATTTTGCAGCCCCCGGCAACTCTGGCTTGCCGGGAACGGCTCTTGGTACCCGCAACCCTCGGCAATACTGGCTTTGTCGGGGTTCAGGTGCCGGCGCGCCCTTCTTCTCCTTTTCGTCCTCAAGCGGTCTGGCCAGGATATGCGAGCCCTGCGAACGAAGGAAAAGCAAAGGGACGGACACTCGACCTCTAAGTTAGGGGTTAGCCGCTGTTAGGCACTATCAACCCTAACCAAGGACGAGACTCAACCTAGCATGCATGCTCTAACCCCGGGGTGATCAGCGCTTCATTTACTGGTGCTCAGGGTCTGCGCCTGGCTCTGTATAAAGGATTACATGCAACAGCGGCAAGACTTGTACAGAAAGGTGGTTGCCGGGCAGGGCCCAACAACCGCGCCTTACGGGTAAAACTTACGAAGATGCTCGATGTTCCAGGAGTTGCTCACTGGGATGCCATCTTCGGTCTCAAGGCGGACAGCGCCAGGCCTTGTGACTCGTTTCACCCGGTAAGGGCCTTCCCACTTCGGCGTCAACTTGTTGGAATTCTTGGCCGACTGAACGCGCCGAAGAACAAGGTCGCCTTCCTCGAGACTCCTGGCATTTACTCTGCGGCTGTGGTAGCGGCGCAGAGCTTGCTGGTAGCGAGCAGCTCGCACAGCAGCCTGGAGACGATCTTCCTCAAGGAGCAGCGCGTCATCTTGCCGCAGCCGCTCTTGCTCAAGCTCATCGTAAGCGAGCACTCGAGGTGACCCGTATACGAGTTCCGTGGGGGTAACTGCCTCTGCTCCATAGACTATAGCAAAGGGTGTCTGTCTAGTGGCTCGATTTGGCGTCGTTCTGATCGACCAAAGAACCACCGGTAGCTCCTCGATCCAGTTTCTTCCGCACTTGTGCAGCCTGTCGAAAGTTCTGGTCTTGAGCCCGCGCAGCACCTCGGCGTTTGCCCTCTCCGCTTGACCGTTGCTTTTCGGGTGAGCAACAGAAGCGAAGCAGACCTTGGCGCCGAGATCTTGGATGTACTGCATGAAGGTCTGGCTCGTAAATTGTGTGCCATTGTCGGTGATTATCCGGTTAGGGATCCCGAAGCAGCAAACAATCGACCTGAAGAACTTGACGGCTGACTGTGCGGTCACCTTCCTCACTGGTTCCACTTCCGGCCACTTTGTGAACTTGTTGATTGCGACGTACAAGTACTCAAAGCCCCCGACAGCTCGGGGGAAGGGGCCGAGGATGTCGAGCCCCCAGACCGAAAATGGCCAGGATAAAGGGATCGTCTGGAGAGCTTGAGCTGGCTGGTGTATCTGCTTGGAATGGAACTGGCACGCTTCACACTTGGTTACTTGTGCAGTTGCATCCTGGAGGGCTGTTGGCCATAAGAAACCTTGCCGGAATGCTTTGCCGACGAGTGCTCTTGCGCCAATGTGGTGTCCACATATGCCTCCATGTATCTCTGCCAACAGCTTTTGTCCGTCTTCCCGGGGAATACACCTCAATTTCACACCGTTGAGTCTTCTTCTGTACAGTGTCTTGTCGACGAACTGGTACATACTTGACTGCCGGGCTACTCTTTCGGCTTCTTCTTGCTCTTCGGGAAGTTCTCCTGTCTGAAGGAAACGGACAATCTGCTGCGCCCACGTTGGAGCCTGTGGCTCGACAACAAGGACTAAAGGCAACTCTGCTGTCGCGGGAACATCCGCTTCTACGGCGAGAAGCTGTGTCTCTGCCGGAGCTTTACGTTCCCCGACAAGTTTGCCGGGAGCTTCAGCTTCAACGGAACAAACCCTGGGGCTTGCCGGAGCATCTTGCTCCCCGGAGCTCTTGGCGTTGATCTTGGAGATTGCTGCGGGAATATCCGCTTCTACGGCAAGAAGCTGTGTCTCTGCCGGAGCGTGACATTCCGCGACAAGCTTGCCGGGAGCTTCTGCTTCAACGGAACAAGCCCTAGGGCTTGCCGGAGCAGACTGCTCCTCAGCGCCTTCGGTGTTGATCTTGGGGACCTTCTTGGCGGCGGCTTCGGGAAGCTCTGCCGGCAGGTAGTCACCAGGAATCAACTTCCTCTTCTTGCTTTGTCCAGTTGATGGTGTCACGGACGGTTGGGTTAGCTTGAGCACAAAGGTCCCTGGTTCTACAGGTAGCTTAAGTGCGGCGCACTTTGACAGGCCATCAGCAAGGGCGTTCTGAGATCTCGGAACGTGCTCCATTTGTAAGCCGTCAAAGCGCTCTTCTAGCTTTCTTACTTCGTTGACGCAAGCTTCCATCAACGGACTCTGATAATTCTTGTTTACTTGGCGGACGACAAGCTGTGAGTCACCCCTGACAATGAGCTTCTTGATCCCAAGGTCTGCCGCGATCCTGAGACCAGCAAGCAATCCCTCATACTCTGCAGTATTGTTTGTTGCTTGCTCCTTGGGAAAGTGCATCTGGACTATGTACTTGAGGTGCATTCCGGTGGGCGCGATAAGCAGCACACCAGCGCCGGCGCCTTGCAGCGAGAAGGCACCATCAAAGTACATCAGCCACTCTTTGCTCGCTTCTTTGTCGGGGATGCTCGTCTCCGAAATTTCTTCATCCGGAGTTGGCGTCCATTCCGCTATGAATTCTGCCAATGCTCTGCTCTGGATAGTTGAAGTGCTTTCAAACCTGAGACCAAAGCTTGACAGTTCCAGTGCCCACTCAACAATCCTGCCTGTCGCTTCTGGATTCTGCAGTATCCTCTTCAGCGGAAAGCGAGTGACAACTGTGATCTCATGTGCTTGGAAGTAATGGCGCAGCTTTCTCGAGGCCATGAGAAGGCCGAAAAGCAATTTCTGCACACCAGAGTACCTTGACCTAGCCCCCTGCAAGAGGGAACTGACAAAGTAAACTGGGCGCTGCACCATTTTCTTCCGCGTCTCCTCATGCATCTGCGCAGATCCATCTTTGTCGGGACCAGAGCTTGTCGGGGAAGCCCCCTGCTTATCGCTGGATGCGCTTGCCGCGGTTGCTGGCTCATCATCTGCCTCCCTCTCTGCTACCAACGCAACACTAACCACTTGATTGGTTGCCGCTATGTACAGCAGCAACTTCTCTTGTGGCTTAGGCGCGACAAGTATTGGAGGGGAGGACAGGTATCTCTTCAGGTCTTGCAGCGCAGCCTCCGCTTCCGGAGTCCATTTCATTGGACCTGCCTTCTTCAATAATTTGAAAAACGGCAGGGCGCGCTCAGCAGACCGAGAAATAAACCTGCTGAGAGCAGCCACGCAACCGGCAAGTTTCTGTACATCCTTGACGCGCTTTGGCGCTTCAATTTGCTCAATGGCCTTGATCTTGTCGGGGTTGGCTTCAATTCCCCGCTGAGACACGAAGAACCCGAGAAGCTTGCTGGAGGGAACTCCGAACACGCACTTCTCTGGGTTGAGCTTGAGGCTGATCTTGCACAGATTTGCGAAGGTCTCGTCCAAATCTTGAACCAGGGTTGTTCTGTCCTTGCTCTTGACCACTATATCATCCATGTAGGCTTCCACATTTCTGTGTATTTTTGGCTCAAGAGCAATATGGACTACTCTTGCAAATGTTGAACCAGCATTTTTTAATCCGAAAGGCATCCGTACAAAGCAGTACGTGCCACATGGAGTAATAAATGCGGTCTTCTCCTCATCCTCTTCTGCCATGAAGATTTAATGATACCCTGAGTATGCATCAAGAAATGAAAGCAAATCACATCCGGCTGTGGAGTCAACAATCTGGTCGATGCGCGGCAAAGGAAACGGGTCTTTGGGACAAGCTTTGTTAACATCGGTGAAATCGATACAAAGCCTCCATTTCCCGTTTGCCTTGCGCACGACTACAGGATTGGCCAACCACGTGGGATGGAGCACTCCTCTGACGAGGCCTGCTGCTTCCAGTTTCTTGATCTCTTC
>NC_053026.1:463143309-463165253 GCF_003073215.2 Triticum urartu | reverse complement strand
AAGAAAGAATTGTACTTGATATAAAAGTTTTTCAATGAGGAGAAGTGATTGGAGAAGTTATGCATTGAAGAAGTGAGGGTCGACCTTGAGCACTCGTGTTCATGCTCACGGAAACAATGTAGAATTTTTTCATGGAAGTTTCTCTGTAAATAATTATCCCCTTTATATATATCCATTGTATTATAAAAATAATGTGCCAAGCTTTGGTTTTAGGATGATTAGATTGCTTGTTTACTATGTGCAGAACAAAAACAGAAACTTTGGCTGTAGCGCGTGATTTTACATTTTTTACTGGAAAGTCAAATGGGTCTGAAACTTTTTACATTACTTCTGTACAAATTTTTCAAATTTTCAAATTTATTTTTCATAATTATTGGAGTTACAGAAGTTTACTAAACTTCCAGATTACTACAGACTGTCCTGTTTTAGACAGATTCTGTTTTCTGTTGTTTGCTTATTTTGATGAATCTATGAGTCTAGTATCGGAGGGTATGAACCATGGATGAGTTGGAATACAGTAGATATTACACCAATATGAATTTATAATGAGTTCACAACAGTACCTAAAGGTAGTGATTTGCTTTATTATACTAACGGATCTCACAAAGTTTTTGTTAAAGTTTTGTGTGGATGAAGTGTTCGAAGAACGAGGAGCTTACCAATGTGAGAAGAATAAAGAGAGGCAAGAGCTCAAGCTTGGGGATGCCCAAGGCACCCCAAGTAAATATTCTAAGGATACTCAAGCATCTAAGCTTGGGGATGCCCCGGTTGGCATCCCATCTTTCTTCTTCAACAATTATCGGTATACCTCGGTTTTTGTTTTGTTCACATGATTTGTGTCCTTTGTGTTTTTTTTTTTTTTCTTTAAGAACCATGCTAGTATGAGATATATCCCTTCATTGATTTATAGAATGCTTCATGTGCTTCACTTATATCTTTTAAGTATGATCTTATAGAATTGCTCTTTGTGCTTCACTTAAATCTTTTGAGTATGGTTTTATAGAATGCTTCGTGTGCTTCACTTATACATTTTGAGCTTGGACATATTGGTTAGTTTATATTAATTGTAGAAGCTCCATGAACTTCACTTATATCTTTTGGAGTATGAATAATACTATCATCTAAAGCGGGTTTGGAAGAGTGTCAACTTTAGGAACTAGTGATCCCGCTATTCCGAATGAGAAGAATTTTGCTTATGTGGAGAGTAGAAAAATTTCTATGCTTGTAGATCATGAAAAGAATGCTTTATGATGGTTATATTGTTGAATTCATTCATGATGCTACTGAAAATTATTATGAGGGAGGAATATATGCTTGTAGGAGTTGCAATAATATCAAGTTTCCTCTCTATGTGCTTAAAGTTTTGAAGTTATACTTGTTTTGCCTTCCTATGCTAGTTGATTCTTGGCTCCTCATAAATTATGTACTCACAAAATCCCTAGGCATAGTAAGTGGGTTAGATTTAAAGATGCTAGTCATATTCTTCATGATGCTCCTTTATGTTTTAATTCTTATCTTTTATGTGAGCATCATTGAAAAATCATCATGCCTAAGCTAAAATAGGCATTAAAAGAAAAGTGCTTGTTGGGGAGACAACCCAATATTTATACTTTTATGTATTATTAAGTTATTAATGCTGCGATGACCTCCCTAATTCTTTTTTTGTGTGTTATCATGTTATAGATTCTATTAGATCATAGTTTTATATTCCCCTTATGTTTTACCAATAAACGCTGCAGTAGGAAGGACTTGTTGGGAAGACATTTGGAGTGAAAAAAGTGTAATGTGATCTATTTGCTTGTAGAAAAATTAGTAAACTTTTGCGCTAACAGAGATTAGCTGGACTCATTTTGTTTAAACGGGGAGAAGAGTGCTTCTGGTGGCTGATGTCTTTTTGCAGAAAAGATTAAAATATAACATAAATTCCTTACACATCGCACAAAATTATTTCATATAATTTTGAGTACGACAGAAGTAATGGTTTTAAGTGTTTCAGTATCATTACAAATGATCTCGTTCTTGGTCTTATCTGACAGATTTCTGTGTCTCATTGGCAGGGTATGTTTGCTATGTTTTTAGTATCCTATTGACAATTTATAATTGCTCTAATATAAATTGTAGACCCAATTATATATGGATAACATTAGATTTTTCATTGTGTGAAAGAAAAATTATGAAACTTTTGTCGTTTGAACAGTAACAAAGTGAAATGTTTTTACTCTTATCATACTAAACATCTAGTTCACAACAAGAGTTATCCGTTAAGTTTGGTTTGTGTGATTGAAGTTATTTTAAGCAAGCTTTAAAAGGGTGAAATATCGATATAGAAAGGGTAGAATAGACTTAAAGAGGTCGAAATACTCGTGGCTAAGACTTGGGGATAAGAGAACAACCCAAAAGAGGCAGATCCAACTCAAGGTATTTATTTAAAGAGGAAGAACTCAAGCGCCCTACTAAGCTTGGGATGGCCCATTGAAGGAACATCCCCTTGGAAAATACTTTCTGTTCAAAACTAAATCTGTATTTAATTTATTAAACTAATAACCCTTACTTAACAGGTAGCTAATATGTTACAATTCAGTAACACATGATATGTGTTTGCTGGATGCGTTTATATATTCAAGAATTTTAACTGCTGTTGAAAATTAAAAAACATATGGATTGATTATAAAAAAAATGAAAAAATAAGAATTCCAACGCCATGAGCTAGTTTTAAATTATTTGACTACTCGGAGTTTTACGCTTCATTTATTAATTCATATTTGGAAGTAGAAGTTGATACATATTTAGCTAAATTTTCGTAAGTGCTCACAGGTAAATCACTAGGATAAACTTGGTATTAGCAATAATGATGAAACGGATTGAATAATTGAATATCATAATTATGAATTTATATTAAATGTTTCATATGCTTATACCATGGGGAGTAATGACTTCACATAGAATAAGTATAGGTAGTAAACTTATTGAAAGTTAGCAAACGTAGAATTGGTCACTTGAACAATTCATGAAAGAATATTGAAGGAAGAGAGATTTCACATATAAATATACTATCTTGGACATCTTTTGTAATTGTGAGCACTCATTAAAATATGACATGCTAAAAGGTTGATGTCGGACAAGGAAGACAACGTAATGGGTTATGTTTTCTTATATCCGAAATAAAGTATATTGTCTTGGATCATCCAACATGTTGAGCTTGCTTTTCCCCCTCATGCTAGCCAAATTCTTTGCACCAAGTAGAGATACTACTTGTGCTTCCAAACATTCCTTAAACTAGTTTTGCCATGAGAGTCCACCATACCTACCTATGGATTGAGTAAGATCCTTCAAGTAAGTTTTCATCGGTGCATGCACTAAGAATTGCCTTCTAAATATGTATGATCTATTAATGTGGATAAAATAAGCTTTATACGATCGTGTGATGTGGAAGAAATAAAAGCGACGGACTGCATAATAAAGGTCCATATCACAAGTGGCAATATAATTGACGTTCTTTTGCATTAAGATTTTGTGCATCCAACCATAAAAGCGCATGACAACTCTCTTTCCCTCTGCGAAGGGCCTATCTTTTACTTTTATCTTCTACCATTATGTAAGAGTCATGGTGATCTTCACCTTTCCTTTTTACATTTTATCCTTTGGCAAGCACACTGTGTTGGAAAGATCCTGATATATATATATCCAATTGGATGTAAGTTTCATGAACTATTGTTGTTGACATTACCCTTGAGGTAAAGTTGGGAGGCGAATACTATAAGCCCCTATCTTTCTCTGTGTCCGATTAAAACTTTGAACCCATAAATATCACGTGAGTGTCAGCAATTGTGAAAGACTAAATGATAGTTGAGTATGTGGAGTTTGCTAAATCAAAGCTCTGACATAGACCCTTCCTGAAAAGTAAGATGAATTGCAATTGTTTGATGACTGAGAATATAGTTTGTTAGTTTCAAGAGAGTTTATGATCTATACTTTAACATGTGAATAGCTTGTTACTTGATCATGAAAAGTTTTATGAAAATGAGCTACTGTTATGATATATAATGATGCTAGAAAAAGTGATTGGAACTATCATTGATGAAACTTATGCACTTGCTAGCATTACACACATCATAAATTATTTCTTTTATCATTTACCTACTCGAGGACGAGCAGGAATTAAGCTTGGGGATGCTGATATGTCTCCAACGTAATCTTTCGGACACATACACTGTTTGCAAAATTTTGCAACGGTGTTGCATCCAGCTAATCACCCCCTAACAACAGTTAGCACCCGGCACACCCCATCTACTCCTCGTGATCACCACCACCGCGGAGAGCCAACACCCGAGCAGCAGCATCGCGACGCTCGTCGAGGATCATCGCGCACAGGAGCACGGAGAGCCCCAGCAGTGTCGCCAGCCCTCCGCATATCAGGATCGCAAACCAGTCCGGCATCGCCTCCGCCATTAGAGCCTAACCCGAGCTTTTGTAAGCAGTAATGGAGGAAGAAGGAGGAGGAGGAGAAGTGAGGCCAGGTGTGAGGAAGAAGAGAGGGGCACCCCGGCCGTTTTATAGCTCGAGCTCGGTGTACGGTGGGCGAAGTCCACCAACGCCGCTCGTCGCCGATCGCCGGTGTTCGGAGTCGAATCCGCGAGCAGTGCCGAGGCAGCGCGCTGGCCCGCGAGGTGAGTGCACGCTGCACCGGCAGCTAGCACGCCGCGCACTACCACGGTACGGCCTAGATGCCCTACGCGCTAGGCGTCGCCGGTGGAGAAAGCGCGCGGGAGAGAGGAAGAAGAGAGAACCAGAGGGAGAAGAAGAGGCTGACAGTGGGCCCCGGGTCCACCTGTCGGCCAGAGAGAGCACTGTGCTCTCGGGTACGACCAGCGTATATTTAAATTTAGAAAGTTATTCTAAATTTATATCCGAGCGTAGAAATCTCACGTTTTTGCCCGAACCGTAGACTTTTCCACGCAGCACCAGTATTCACACTGTGGTTTTTCACCACTTATTGCCCTCTCACTGTAGCTACATTTTTACTGCTTATAGTTTTTCTTAAAACAGCTTTGAACAAATCTCGAGGACGAGATTTTTCTTAAGGGGGGTAGTGTTGTGACACCCCAAAATTTTGGCCTTGTTTTATTAAATTAAATTTTTTTGCCAGGAATTAAAACTTTTATTTTCTGGCTCCCTTTTTTTTTGAACCATTTTCTCCCTTGTTATTATGGAGTTTTTCCCCAAAGTGAAAACCTTTCAAATATGTTATTGGACTTGTTTAACCTCTCAAGAAAAACTTTCTTTTATCAGTATAACTAATTACATAATTAATTGCTTGATCTTTATTTTCTTGAAAAAAATGGTTTTTCAAGGTTATATGGCATTTGAACTACAACCATTTGATAAATTCACCTAAAATTCCAACCAAAATTTGGAGATGTCATGTGATGTTTTTAAATCACTTTATACAAAAATATCTTATTATTCATGAAATATTTTGAGCTCTACACTCAATTTTTCTTCTCTGGTCCATAGTGCAATTTGCACTACAACCCATTTAAATATTTCTTTCTAGCCTCCACCAAAATTATGGGATATTGGTAGTAGCATATGATTCAACTTTATGCAAAAACCTAGTGCTGTCTTTGAAAATTTTGAGTGAATCAACCTCTTTTCCATTCTGGTCCAGCCTTGTGATTTCTACTGCAACCCTATTTAATTTTGCTCCAATGATCTTGTGCTTTCTCCTACTTGTAGACAGCCCTACCAAACCCCTAAATCCAGGAGCATGCACCCATTGGATTATTTTTGGTTCATGAAATAATGTCATTTATTTCCTGTCCAGAATTCAAGTTTTGCAAAACTTGCACTAGCAAGTTTCTCCTTTTGTCCAAATGACCTCACCACTCTCTCTTGCATCTAAGGAGACCCTGATCTGGAGAATTTGGCCACTCCAAGAAAAGCCTAGGTGCCTGTGGCATTTTATCAAACACCCTGTGTGCATAGCCCATTTGGCATGGATTCAAGTTTACATTGTGAACTTGGTCTCCTGAACTAACCACCTTGTCCCTTGATCGCCCACTCTATCCCTAACCTAGCCCTGTTTCTCGCCAGCCTCTCCCGCGACCTCTAGCGTGCTCTGGCATTGTGTCGAGCACATCCCGTGCGTGCCCAGAGCGCGAGCAGAGCGTGCGTTTGGCACGCGTTTTGCACGTGCCACGCCGAGCCGACGCGTCGCGCCCCTGGCCTTGCCACCACTGCAGAGCCACGCCACTCGCTCCCTTCTCACCGCAACGCGACAAGCCGCCCCTCGCACGTCCCCGACAGGCCAGGAGCTAGCCGCCACGGCCGCCGACAGCCCCTGCTCCGTTCAGCGCCGCCGAGCCTCCCCCGCTCGCACCAGTGCCTCCTGGAGCAGTGCGGTGCTCATCCGCAAGCATAGTCCCTAGCGCCGAACGCCAGGCCAGATATTGAGTTAAATGCATCACGCAGGAAGAAAATTAATAATAATTAAAAGAATACTTGTATATATCGTCGCCGCCACGACGCCCTGCCACTACAGGAAGGCGGTCCGCCGTCGTTCTTATCCGGCCGCCGCGGAATCGACCTCGACAAGCTATAAAAGGAGGCCCCCGAGCTTCCCCGAGCACGCAGGCAACCTCAGGCCACCCCTATGGCACTCCCCTAGCTCGCATTCGACCCGGGGAGGCCTCCTTCCTCATCTCCGGCAACTCCTGCCGCTGCCACCGCCCCGGCCAATCCGGCACCTCTAGTACCTCCCCCTCTCCGTTCTCTTCACCAAGAGCTTCCTCATCCTCCCGTGAACCATTCCCACTACTGCAATTTTGATCGGACACACCGCGGGAGAAAAATCACCTTGCCGACGGTCCATCCGCCGCGAAGCCTCGCCGCCGGCAGCTCCGTCCATCCCCGAGACCATATCGACCACCGGAGTGACCGTCTTGATCCCCTGAGCACGCCGATGGCCTCTCTGTTCCCCGAACGGTGCCGTCATTCGCCGGTGAGCCTCGCCGGAGCCCCGCCCCGCTCGGGCAGAGGAGGGAGAAGACGCGGGCGACTGGTCAAACCTGACCAGTGGGCCAGGCGGGCCCACCGTCAGTGACCCAGCGCCGGTCCACGTGGGTTAAGTGGAAGCGCATTTCCAAAATACGCTTTCGACGTGTACGTGTTTGAAACGTTTTCTTTTCCTGATTTTATTAAAAACAGATTTTGACCACAACTTTGACTGCCTATAACTTTTTAAATATAACTCCAAATGAATTAATTCTTTTTCCTACATCTCTCAAATATTGTCTAGTTTATTTTAAGATTTATTTGAAAATTTTCCAAACAACTTTTTTGTACTGTTTTTGAAATATGTGTTATTTGCATATTTTTGGAAATAGGATTTTTGGGAGAGAAGGAAGCTTTCAAAAATTTTGGAGAGCACCCCCACCTCTCCACACCATTAAAGGCAAGCATTCTGAACCCGGAATAATATTTTTGGTGTGTTAGTTGACACGTTTATAACACCACCTTATATCGGAGAACTTGTTATTTCATGTGATATGATCATTTGCATGAATGCATTATTTTGATTTCCTTGCTGTTGGAAATGAATATACTTGTGATTGTAATCGTCCTCATGTGACTTGCATGCATGCCGGAAAGGAAACCGGGAAAGCCTCTGCCTTGGGTAGGAGTGAGCTTGTCGCCGGTCCCCGTCGGGACGGTTATGTCCGGTATGGCATGGTAAGGTATATTGAGTGGTGATTTTGTTGGTTGAAATATATTTGTTATACATGTCATGCAGGGAATTTATAAACCTCCTGAGTCGACCGTAGACCGAGTCTTGTTTCCAGTAACCCCCATACTTGCTATGTACTACCACTTGTCCCTGCCGCAGGTAGGGTATGGTTCAGTAAGTCGTCAACCCCTTTCAAGCACACACCGTACAGAGAGGCCATGGTGGAAGATATCGGTTGTAGCCGGTAGGCATGCCACCTGGTCCGGGGGCATGGGTGTTTCCGGTTGGGACCGAGAGGGGAGGCCACCCCTTAGAGCGCGCGATATAAATTTGATCCCATGCTACGCGAGGTTGTAGCCTCCCCACTTAGAGTTTTGCTTAACAAGTGTCGTGGGTGATTCCAGACACCGATGAGTTAAGCTGGTGTGTGCAAGTTAGGCGTGTTTTCAACTAAAAGGCCGTAGACGGAATTAGTCCCGATGGACTAAAGGAATCCGTTACTCGTGGGTAAAGAGTACACCCTCTGCAGAGATTAAACCTATTCGAATAGCCGTGTCCATGGTTAAGGATTACAGTCTGGGATGGGTCAAGTGTTGGTCTTAGTGTCGGTCTTCGGGAGATATTGTTTAAACCAAACTTGGATACCGACTGGTTACTTGTGAGGACCATGATTATTATTTTGTGATGGACTAACCCGTTGCATTATTTGTATTATTGAGTATCCCTGGGACGGTTCTACCTCCTGGATATTCATTGTGATTATTTATCTTATAAGCCCTTTATGTGGTGTCGCTCAGACGCCCGACTGTGGCATTTCTTTTAAAGCCCTTTATGTGGTGTCGCTCAGACGCCCGACTGTGGCATTTTTTTTAAGCCCTTTATGTGGTGTCGCTCAGACGCCCGACTGTGGCATTTCTTTTAAAGCCCTTTATGTGGTGTCGCTCAGACGCCCGACTGTGGCATTTCTTTTAAAGCCCTTTATGTGGTGTCGCTCAGACGCCCGACTGTGGCATTTCTTTTAAAGCCCTTTATGTGGTGTCGGCTCAGACGCCCGACTGCGGCATTTTATTCCCACTCTATTACTGCTTATTCATGTTGCATGAAAATAACCTGCTTGCATGCATAAAAGATGTTTTATTTATGACTGACGATGTGATCATGGAATTTTTTTCAGTGCATGATTATCAATTATATTATACCTGTGTTCTTAATGTTTGCGAGTACATTCAAAGTACTCACTGGCTTGTCCCTGGCTATTGTCTTGGCCAGATTTCTGCTTGGAGAGGAGCGTGACGATGACAGCCTCGAGACCTAAGCAACGGTGATAGCAGCCTCGCGAAGATAGGAGTTAACCTGGTCAGCTGTTCCTGTGGGAAATGGAGTCCCATAGACACTGATGTCTCACAAACCGCTTCCGCCATCACCACTAGAAACCCAATTGTTGTACTCACAGGCCAGAATGGTCTTGTACCACATATTTTGTATTTTGCTTGGAATTTCTGTATCAAGTTGGAGCCTCATCAGCTAACAGTAATCCTGGGGCTGATGAGCACGACGGCCATTTTCTGGAAATTTATGTCCGGAAAACCGGTCGTGACAGACTTGGTATCAGAGCCAGGATGACCATTGGCTAACCCTATCTTAGCCAGGTCTATAAACTTAGGCAAACCAACCCACCAAACCATAACCAAACCCCAGCCAAGCTTCTCGTGCAAGATAGCCACACAGTGACCCAACACCTTTTGGCAGTCGGTGCCCAACCTATCAACCTAACCTGTCACTCATGCGCCAGTGATCGAATCCTAAATAGTCCTTTCTCGCAAGCGTGCGAAGGAAGACTCCGTCCCCTTTTCCTATAAAAAGGGGCACGCTAGCCCCAACATAGCACAACACAGCCTCTTCCCCAAACCAAGCCGCAATGCCTGGCCCTGTCGTACACAATGAGACCACAGCAACCAACCTTGGAGGCTTTGTGACCATACTCGCAAACCTCACCCGTCGTGCCTATGCGTTAGAAGAGCCCCCAGAATATGTTGTGTACCAAGGACCCATGAGCGGTGAGAACCGTCAATTCTGGGCCACTGTACACATCTACGGTAGGGGTCTAGAGCCCGAGCGCCCCTACAGGTTCACCGGAAGGACGACTTCCTTTGACTCAAGCCATCCAACTAGCTGCTCGAGAGGCTATAGTTCATCTCCGGCACTTGTCGCCCAGAGTTAACTGTCGCTCGTTCCACTACTACCCCAGACGTGAAGGGTATGGTAGACCACCCCAGTTGCCAACGGAGATCACGAGACGGATCCTGCATTGTTGCACCTAGTGCGCTATGTAAGTGCACTAGAGGAACTGTGCGATCAAATCACTATTGATCTAATCGCAGCTCGTGGAGAGCTGGTTCGTCGAGCCCCGGCGAGAGAAGAGAACGAGCCCAACGCCGACAACCCAGTCGTGCTGTTTGGACACCCGATCGAGTCCCTGAGGCCTGCCCCAGCCATGGCCAAGGTGCTGCGATAACCCCAGAAGTGCTTCGTCGCATATTGGGAGCACACTCCAACGGGATTGTGGCCAACAATCCCCGAGATGGTCCTCATCGCTACCCCGAGCCTGCAGCCCCTCAACCCACTCCAGCTAATTCCGACGACGAGACCCGTGGAGGAGCCTCAAGGCACGCCCGCTTGGATGTAAACGAGGTAGACTAGGTCACCCGAGTTGTATCGAGTCCCAGTGTACCCTCGCTTTGTAATCGTGTGGCCTTGTATTAAATGCCGCCTGTTGTCGTGCCTCTATTTTTAATAGTGCCTTGCCTGGATACGCCAGTATGCAGTATAAGATTTCTATCCCGGACACAGTTACCAAAAATCACCCCGTCAACCCCACAGTAACACATCACTATAGTGAAATGTGTGAATCTGTGGCTTGACCCCGACCCTTGGAACAGAGCTGAAAATTTTCTTTACCATTCACCACGGTAAAAATGACCCAGCTCCGGTGCTATAAAAAGGCCACCGCGTGACCTTGCCAAGCACCTCTCACCTTGTGCACCACCCTCACAACCATTTCCTTGCCATGCCGAGCCCTAGCATTTATCTGAGAACCCCAGATGCAACCCCAGGTAGTTTTGTCAAGATATTGCGGGATTTTACCTGCAGTACCATGGGCGCTACCCAGCCACCCCAGTACGAGCTGTTCAAATCAAGAATTACCCCTTCCACCTCGAGATATTGGGCAGCAGTACACATCCCTCCCGTAAACTCAAACCAAGACCAACGGAGGTCTCCTTCGTGGGGAAATCTATGCCAACCCCACATATGGCCATAGAAGCTGTTGCATACGAAGCGCTTGCTCGCCTTCGATTCGCGGTACCCTATGCCAGCGAACGAGGGTATTATTACTTCCCGAGCCGTGCAGCACCCGGAGGAGTGACATCTTTTCCCGGTGGACGAATTGAGAGAGACCCAGTCCTGGCCAACCTTGTCCAGTACGTCATCGCTCAAGAGCGTTTAACCCAACGTGTGATGGGTTATCTCCAGAGCCTCGCAGATTTAAATCCTCAGATTGCCATCGGCAGAGCACTAAGGCCCGACCAGGAGAGACACGTGCATCGACTGGTCAATCCACTTCCCCCGATAGAAGAGGAGTGTATCCCAGTACCAGAGACGTTTTCTAGGGACCCCGTCCAGTTACCGTTTCCATTTTAGACGTCGCTGCAGTGTTCATTATTTGCAACATTTATTTATGTGTGTGACTTATGCGTGATACCCTGAGTTTGTACGACGAGTCAATTATTTGGCTTCTACTAATGTGTGTAGTTTTTGTTGTGGTTTATGCTCTTTTAAAATTAACTGTTTTTCTCTCGCAAAATCCTGGAGTGAGATTTCTTTTCCCTGAGTTGCTACGTCTGCACCTTCTCACGGCATGGATTAATTAATCTCTCGCAACACCATGGCAGCAGACTCACAACCGTAATCTTTCGGACACATACACTGTTTGCAAAATTTTGCAACGGTGTTGCATCCAGCTAATCACCCCCTAACAACAGTTAGCACCCGGCACACCCCATCTACTCCTCGTGATCACCACCACCGCGGAGAGCCAACACCCGAGCAGCAGCATCGCGCGACGCTCGTCGAGGATCATCGCGCACAGGAGCACGGAGAGCCCCAGCAGTGTCGCCAGCCCTCCGCATATCAGGATCGCAAACCAGTCCGGCATCGCCTCCGCCATTAGAGCCTAACCCGAGCTTTTGTAAGCAGTAATGGAGGAAGAAGGAGGAGGAGGAGAAGTGAGGCCAGGTGTGAGGAAGAAGAGAGGGGCACCCGGCCGTTTTATAGCTCGAGCTCGGTGTACGGTGGGCGAAGTCCACCAACGCCGCTCGTCGCCGATCGCCGGTGTTCGGAGTCGAATCCGCGAGCAGTGCCGACAGCGCGCTGGCCCGCGAGGTGAGTGCACGCTGCACCGGCAGCTAGCACGCCGCGCACTACCACGGTACGGCCTAGATGCCCTACGCGCTAGGCGTCGCCGGTGGAGAAAGCGCGCGGGAGAGAGGAAGAAGAGAGAACCAGAGGGAGAAGAAGAGGCTGACAGTGGGCCCCGGGTCCACCTGTCGGCCAGAGAGAGCACTGTGCTCTCGGGTACGACCAGCGTATATTTAAATTTAGAATTTATTCTAAATTTATATCCGGCGTAGAAATCTCACGTTTTTGTCCCGAACCGTAGACTTTTCCACGCAGCACCAGTATTCACACTGTGGTTTTTCACCACTTATTGCCCTCTCACTGTAGCTACATTTTTACTGCTTATAGTTTTTCTTAAAACAGCTTTGAACAAATCTCGAGGATGAGATTTTTCTTAAGGGGGGTAGTGTTGTGACACCCCAAAATTTTGGCCTTGTTTTATTAAATTAAATTTTTTTGCCAGGAATTAAAACTTTTATTTTCTTTGCTCCCTTTTTTTTGAACCATTTTCTCCCTTGTTATTATGGAGTCTTTCCCCAAAGTGAAAACCTTTCAAATATGTTATTGGACTTGTTTAACCTCTCAAGAAAAACTTCCCTTTTATCAGTATAACTAATTACATAATTAAATTACTGGATCTTTATTTTCTTGAAAAAAATGGTTTTTCAAGGTTATATGGCCACATTTGAACTACAACCATTTGATAAATTCACCTAAAATTCCAACAAAAATTTGGAGATGTCATATGATGTTTTTAAATCACTTTTATACAAAAATATCTATTTTGATGAATATTTTGAGCTCTACACTCAATTTTTCTTCTCTGGTCCAGAGTGCATTTTGCACTACAACCCATTTAAATAATTCTTTCTAGCCTCCACCAAAATTATGGGATATTGGTAGTAGCATATGATTCAACTTTATGCAAAAACATAGTGCTGTTCTTTGAAAATTTTGAGTGAATCAACCTCTTTTCCATTCTGGTCCAGCCTTGTGATTTCTACTACAACCCTATTTAAATTTTGCTCCAATGATCTTGTGCTTTCCCCTACTTGTAGACAGCCCTACCAAACCCCTAAATCCAGGAGCATGCACCCATTGGATTATTTTTGGTTCATGAAATAATGTCATTTATTTCCTGTCCAGAATTCAAGTTTTGCAAAACTTGCACTAGCAAGTTTCTCCTTTTGTCCAAATGACCTCACCACTCTCTCTTGCATCTAAGGAGACCCTGATCTAGAGAATTTGGCCACTCCAAGAAAAGCCTAGGTGCCTGTGGCATTTTATCAAACACCCTGTGTGCATAGCCAGATTTGGCATGGATTCAAGTTTACATTGTGAACTTGGTCTCCTGAACTAACCACCTTGTCCCTTGATCGCCCCTCTATCCCTAACCTAGCCCTGTTTCTCGCCAGCCTCTCCCGCGACCTCTAGCGTGCTCTGGCATTGTGTCGAGCACATCCCGTGCGTGCCCAGAGCGCGAGCAGAGCGTGCGTTTGGCACGCGTTTTGCACGTGCCACGCCGAGCCGACGCGTCGCGCCCCTGGCCTTGCCACCACTGCAGAGCCACGCCACTGCTCCCTTCTCACCGCAACGCGACCAAGCCGCCCCTCGCCACGTCCCCGACAGGCCAGGAGCTAGCCGCCACGGCCGCCGACAGCCCTGCTCCGTTCAGCGCCGCCGAGCCTCCCCCGCTCGCCACCTGCCTCCTGGAGCAGTGTGTGCTCATCCGCATGCATGTCCCCTAGCGCTCGTCGCCGCCACGACGCCCTGCCACTACAGGAAGGCGGTCCACCTCGTTCTTATCCGGCCGCCGCGGAACCGACCTCGATGAGCTATAAAAGGAGGCCCCCGAGCTTCCCCGAGCACGCAGGCAACCTCAGGCCACCCCTATGGCACTCCCCTAGCTCGCATTCGACCCGGGGAGGCCTCCTTCCCCATCTCCGGAAACTCCTGCCGCCGCCACCGCCCGGGCCAATCCGGCACCTCTAGTACCCCCCTCTCCGTTTCTCCACCAAGAGGCTTCCTCATCCTCCCGTGAACCCATTCCCACTACTCAATTTTGATCGGGACCACACCGCAGGAGAAAAATCACATTGCCTGAACGGTCTCATCCGCCGAAGCTCGCCGCCGGCAGCTCCGTCCATCCCCCGACCATCGACCACCGGAGTGACGTCTTGATCCCGAGCACGCTGATGGCCCCTCTGTTCCCGAACGGTGCGTCATTCGCCGGTGAGCCTCGCCGGAGCTCCCGCCCCTCGGGCAGAGGAGGGAAAGCCGCGGGCGACTGGTCAAACCTGACCAGTGGGCCAGGCGGGCCCACCGTCAGTGACCCAGCGCCGGTCCACGTGGGTTAAGTGGAAGCGCATTTCCAAAATACGCTTTCGACGTGTACGTGTTTATTCGAAACGTTTTCTTTTCCTGATTTTATTAAAAACAGATTTTGACCACAACTTTGACTGCCTATAACTTTTTAAATATAACTCCAAATGAATTAATTCTTTTTCCTACATCTCTCAAATATTGTCTAGTTTATTTTAAGATTTATTTGAAAATTTTCCAAACAACTTTTTTGTACTGTTTTTGAAATATGTGTTATTTGCATATTTTTGGAAATAGGATTTTTGGGAGAGAAGGAAGCTTTCAAAAATTTTGGAGAGCACCCCCACCTCTCCACACCATTAAAGGCAAGCATTCTGAACCCACGGAATAATATTTTTGGTGTGTTAGTTGACACGTTTATAACACCACCTTATATCGGAGAACTTGTTATTTCATGTGATATGATCATTTGCATGAATGCATATTAGTGATTTCCTTGCTGTTGGAAATGAATATACTTGTGATGGTAATCATCCTCATGTGCCTTGCATGCATGCCGGAAAGGAATCCGGGAAAGCCTCTGCCTTGGGATAGGAGTGAGCTTGTCGCCGGTCCCCGTCGGGACGGTTATGTCCGGTATGGCATGGTAAGGTATATTGAGTGGTGATTATGTTGGTTGAATTATATTTGTTATACATGTCATGCAGGGAATTTATAAACCTCCTGAGTCGACCATAGACCGGGTCTTGTTCCAGTAACCCCCATACTTGCTATGTACTACCACTTGTCCCTGCCGCAGGTAGGGTATGGTTCAGTAAGTCGTCAACCCCTTTCAAGCACACACCGTACAGAGAGGCCATGGTGGAAGATATCGGTTGTAGCCGGTAGGCTGGCCACCTGGTCCGGGGGCATGGGTGTTTCCGGTTGGGACCGAGAGGGGAGGCCACCCCTTAGAGCGCGCGATATAAATTTGATCCCATGCTACGCGAGGTTGTAGCCTCCCCACTTAGAGTTTTGCTTAACAAGTGTCGTGGGTGATTCCAGACACCGATGAGTTAAGCTGGTGTGTGCAAGTTAGGCGTGTTTTCAACTAAAAGGCCGTAGACGGAATTAGTCCCGATGGACTAAAGGAATCCGTTACTCGTGGGTAAAGAGTACACCCTCTGCAGAGATTAAACCTATTCGAATAGCCGTGTCCATGGTTAAGGATTACAGTCTGGGATGGGTCAAGTGTTGGTCTTAGTGTCGGTCTTCGGAGGAGATATTGTTAAACCAAACTTGGATACCGACTGGTTACTTGTGAGGACCATGATTATTATTTTGTGATGGACTAACCCGTTGCATTATTTATATTATCAAGTATCCCTGGGACGGTTCTACCTCCTGGATATTCATTGTGATTATTTACTTTATAAGCCCTTTACGTGGCGTCGCTCAGACGCCCGACTGTGGCATTTCTTTTAAAGCCCTTTATGTGGTGTCGCTCAGACACCCGTTGTGGCATTTCTTTTAAAGCCCTTTATGTGGTGTCGCTCAGACGCCCGACTGTGGCATTTCTTTTAAAGCCCTTTATGTGGTGTCGCTCAGACGCCCGACTGTGGCATTTCTTTTAAAGCCCTTTATGTGGTGTCGCCAGACGCCCGACTGTGGCATTTCTTTTAAACCCTTTATGTGGTGTCGCTCAGACGCCCGACTGCGGCATTTTATTCCCACTCTATTACTGTTTATTCATGTTGCACGAAAATAACCTGCTTGCATGCATAAAAGATGTTTTATTTATGACTGACGATGTGATCATGGAATTTTTTTAATGCATGATTATCAATTATATTATACCTGTGTTCTTAATGTTTGCGAGTACATTCAAAGTACTCACTGGCTTGTCCCTGGCTATTGTCTTGGCCAGATATCTGCTTGGAGAGGAGCGTGGCGATGACAGCCTCGAGACCTAAGCAACGGTGATAGCAGCCTCGCGAAGATAGGAGTTAACCTGGTCAGCTGTTCCTGTGGGAAATGGAGTCCCATAGACACTGATGTCTCACAAACCGCTTCCGCCATCAACCACTAGAAACCCAATTGTTGTACTCACAGGCCAGAATGGTCTTGTACCACATATTTTGTATTTTGCTTGGAATTTCTGTATCAAGTTGGAGCCTCATCAGCTAACAGTAATCCTGGGGCTGATGAGCACGACGGTCTTTTTCTGGAAATTTTATACCCGGAAAACCCGGTCGTGACAGACTTGGTATCAGAGCCAGGCTGACCATTGGCTAATCCTATCTTAGCCGGGTCTATAAACTTAGGCAAACCAACCCACCAAACCATAACCAAACCCCAGCCAAGCTTCTCGTACAAGATAGCCACACAGTGACCCAACACCTTTTTGGCAGTCGGTGCCCAACCTATCAACCTAACCTGTCACTCATGCGCCAGTGACCGGCCCCTAAATAGTCCTTTCTCGCAAGCGTGCAAAGGAAGACTCCGTCCCCTTTTTCCTATAAAAAGGGGCACGCTAGCCCCACACAGCACAGCACAACCTCTACCCCAAACCAAGCTACAATGCCTGGCCCTGTCGTGGACAATGAGACCACAGCAACCAACCTTGGAGGCTTTGTGACCATACTCGCAAACCTCACCCATCGTGCCTATGCGTTAGAAGAGCCCCCAGAATATGTTGTGTACCAAGGACCCATGAGCGGTGAGAACCGTCAATTCTGGGCCACTGTACACATCTACGGTAGGGGTCTAGAGCCCGAGCGCCCCTACAGGTTCACCGGAAGGACGACTTCCTTTGAACATCAAGCCATCCAACTAGCAGCTCGAGAGGCTATAGTTCATCTCCAGCACTTGTCGCCCAGAGTTAACTGTCGCTCGTTCCACTACTACCCCAGACGTGAAGGGTATGGTAGACCACCCCGAGTTGCCAACGGAGATCACGAGACGGATCCTGCATTGTTGCACCTAGTGCGCTATGTAAGTGCACTAGAGGAACTGTGCGATCAAATCACTATTGATCTAATCGCAGCTCGTGGAGAGCTGGTTCGTCGAGCCCCGGCGAGAGAAGAGAACGAGCCCAACGCCGACAACCCAGTCGTGCTGTTTGGACACCCGATCGAGTCCCTGAGGCCTGCCCCAGCCATCGGCCAAGGTGCTGCGATAACCCCAGAAGTGCTTCGTCGCATATTGGGAGCACACTCCAACGGGATTGTGGCCAACAATCCCCGAGATGGTCCTCATCGCTACCCCGAGCCTGCAGCCCCTCAACCCACTCCAGCTAATTCCGACGACGAGACCCGTGGAGGAGCCTCAAGGCACGCCCGCTTGGATGTAAACGAGGTAGACTAGGTCACCCGAGTTGTATCGAGTCCCAGTGTACCCTCGCTTTGTAATCGTGTGGCCTCGTATTAAATGCCGCCTGTTGTCGTGCCTCTATTTTAATAGTGCCTTGCCTGGATACGCCAGTATGCAGTATAAGATTTCTATCCCGGACACAGTTACCAAAAATCACCCCGTCAACCCACAGTAACACATCACTATAGTGAAATGTGTGAATCTGTGGCTTGACCCCGACCCTTGGAACAGAGCTGAAAATTTTCTTTACCATTCACACGGTAAAAATGACCCAGCTCCGGTGCTATAAAAAGGCCACCGCGTGACCTTGCCAAGCACCTCTCACCTTGTGCACCACCCTCACAACCATTTCCTTGCCATGCCGAGCCCTAGCATTTATCTGAGAACCCCAGATGCAACCCCAGGTAGTTTTGTCAAGATATTGCGGGATTTTACCTGCAGTACCATGGGCGCTACCCAGCCACCCCAGTACGAGCTGTTCAAATCAGAATTACCCCTTCCACCTCGAGATATTGGGCAGCAGTACACATCCCTCCCGTAAACTCAAACCAAGACCCAACGGAGGTCTCCTTCGTGGGGAAATCTATGCCAACCCCACATATGGCCATAGAAGCTGTTGCATATGAAGCGCTTGCTCGCCTTCGATTCGCGGTACCCTATGCCAGCGAACGAGGGTATTATTACTTCCCGAGCCGTGCAGCACCCGGAGGAGTGACATCTTTTCCCGGTGGACGAATTGAGAGAGACCCAGTCCTGGCCAACCTTGTCCAGTACGTCATCGCTCAAGAGCGTTTAACCCAACGTGTGATGGGTTATCTCCAGAGCCTCGCAGATTTAAATCCTCAGATTGCCATCGGCAGAGCACTAAGGCCCGACCAGGAGAGACACGTGCATCGACTGGTCAATCCACTTCCCCCGATAGAAGAGGAGTGTATCCCAGTACCAGAGACGTTTTCTAGGGACCCCGTCCAGTTACCGTTTCCATTTTAGACGTCGCTGCAGTGTTCATTATTTGCAACATTTATTTATGTGTGTGACTTATGCGTGATACCCTGAGTTTGTACGACGAGTCAATTATTTGGCTTCTACTAATGTGTGTAGTTTTTGTTGTGGTTTATGCTCTTTTAAATTAACTGTTTTTCTCTCGCAAAATCCTGGAGTGAGATTTCTTTTCCCTGAGTTGCTACGTCTGCACCTTCTCACGGCATGGATTAATTAATCTCTCGCAACACCATGGCAGCAGACTCACAACCGTAATCTTTCGACACATACACTGTTTGCAAAACTTTGCAACGGTGTTGCATCCAGCTAATCACCCCCTAACAACAGTTAGCACCCGGCACACCCCATCTACTCCTCGTGATCACCACCACCGCGGAGAGCCAACACCCGAGCAGCAGCATCGCGACGCTCGTCGAGGATCATCGCGCACAGGAGCACGGAGAGCCCCAGCAGTGTCGCCAGCCCTCCGCATATCAGGATCGCAAACCAGTCCGGCATCGCCTCCGCCATTAGAGCCTAACCCGAGCTTTTGTAAGCAGTAATGGAGGAAGAAGGAGGAGGAGGAGAAGTGAGGCCAGGTGTGAGGAAGAAGAGAGGGGCACCCCGGCCGTTTTATAGCTCGAGCTCGGTGTACGGTGGGCGAAGTCCACCAACGCCGCTCGTCGCCGATCGCCGGTGTTCGGAGTCGAATCCGCGAGCAGTGCCGGCAGCGCGCTGGCCCGCGAGGTGAGTGCACGCTGCACCGGCAGCTAGCACGCCGCGCACTACCACGGTACGGCCTAGATGCCCTACGCGCTAGGCGTCGCCGGTGGAGAAAGCGCGCGGGAGAGAGGAAGAAGAGAGAACCAGAGGGAGAAGAAGAGGCTGACAGTGGGCCCCGGGTCCACCTGTCGGCCAGAGAGAGCACTGTGCTCTCGGGTACGACCAGCGTATATTTAAATTTAGAATTTATTCTAAATTTATATCCGGCGTAGAAATCTCACGTTTTTGTCCCGAACCGTAGACTTTTCCACGCAGCACCAGTATTCACACTGTGGTTTTTCACCACTTATTGCCCTCTCACTGTAGCCATTTTTACTGCTTATAGTTTTTCTTAAAACAGCTTTGAACAAATCTCGAGGATGAGATTTTTCTTAAGGGGGGTAGTGTTGTGACACCCCAAAATTTTGGCCTTGTTTTATTAAATTAAATTTTTTTGCCAGGAATTAAAACTTTTATTTTCTTTGCTCCCTTTTTTTTGAACCATTTTCTCCCTTGTTATTATGGAGTCTTTCCCCAAAGTGAAAACCTTTCAAATATGTTATTGGACTTGTTTAACCTCTCAAGAAAAACTTCCCTTTTATCAGTATAACTAATTACATAATTAAATTACTGGATCTTTATTTTCTTGAAAAAAATGGTTTTTCAAGGTTATATGGCCACATTTGAACTACAACCATTTGATAAATTCACCTAAAATTCCAACAAAAATTTGGAGATGTCATATGATGTTTTTAAATCACTTTTATACAAAAATATCTATTATTCATGAAATATTTTGAGCTCTACACTCAATTTTTCTTCTCTGGTCCAGAGTGCATTTTGCACTACAACCCATTTAAATAATTCTTTCTAGCCTCCACCAAAATTATGGGATATTGGTAGTAGCATATGATTCAACTTTATGCAAAAACATAGTGCTGTTCTTTGAAAATTTTGAGTGAATCAACCTCTTTTCCATTCTGGTCCAGCCTTGTGATTTCTACTACAACCCTATTTAAATTTGCTCCAATGATCTTGTGCTTCTCCTACTTGTAGACAGCCCTACCAAACCCTAAATCCAGGAGCATGCACCCATTGGATTATTTTTGGTTCATGAAATAATGTCATTTATTTCCTGTCCAGAATTGTAGTTTTGCAAAACTTGCACTAGCAAGTTTCTCCTTTTGTCCAAATGACCTCACCACTTCTCTTGCATATAAGGAGACCCTGATCTGGAGAATTTGCCACTCCAAAAAAGCCTAGGTGCCTGTGGCATTTTTATCAAACACCCTGTGTGCATAGCCAGATTTGGCATGGATTCAAGTTTACATTGTGAACTTGGTCTCCTGAACTAACCACCTTGTCCCTTGATCGCCCCTCTATCCCTAACCTAGCCCTGTTTCTCGCCAGCCTCTCCCGCGACCTCTAGCGTGCTCTGGCATTGTGTCGAGCACATCCCGTGCGTGCCCAGAGCGCGAGCAGAGCGTGCGTTTGGCACGCGTTTTGCACGTGCCGCCCGAGCCGACGCGTCGCGCCCCTGGCCTTGCCACCACTGCAGAGCCACGCCACTCGCTCCCTTCTCACCACAACATGCCAAGAGCCCTCGCCACGTCCGACAGGCCAGGAGCTAGCCGCCACGGCCGCCGACAGCCCCTGCTCCGTTCAGCGCCGCCGAGCCTCCCCCGCTCGCCACCTGCCTCCTGGAGCAGTGTGTGCTCATCCGCATGCATGTCCCCTAGCGCTCGTCGCCGCCACGACGCCCTGCCACTACAGGAAGGCGGTCCACGTCGTTCTTATCCGGCCGCCGCGGAACCGACCTCGACGAGCTATAAAAGGAGGCCCGAGCTTCCCCGAGCACGCAGGCAACCTCAGGCCACCCCAATGGCACTCCCCTAGCTCGCATTCGACCGGGGAGGCCTCCTTCCCCATCTCCGGAAACTCCTGCCGCCGCCACCGCCCCGGCCAATCCGGCACTCTAGTACCTCCCCCTCTCGTTCTCTTCACACCAAGAGCTTCCTCATCCTCCCGTGAACCATTCCCACTACTCAATTTTGATCAGGGACACACCGCGGAGAAAAATCACCTTTGCCCGACGGTCTCCATCCGCCGCGAAGCTCGCCGCCGGCAGCTCCGTCATCCCCGAGACCATATCGACCACCGGAGTGACCGTCTTGATTCCCCTGAGCACGCCGATTGGCTCGGTTCCCGAACGGTGCCGTCATTCGCGGTGAGCCTCGCCGGAGCCCCGCCCCGCTCGGGCAGAGGAGGAGAAGACGCGGACGGTCAAACTGACCAGTTGGGCCAGGGCGGGCCACCGTCAGTGACCCAGCGCCGGTCCACGTGGGTT
>NC_053026.1:463132267-463142309 GCF_003073215.2 Triticum urartu | reverse complement strand
ATATGTTCTTGTTGTTTCCTAGTGATCCGTGCCTCTTTTGAGGATTATCAGTAAGGATGTTTTGTTAATATTGTAGTGCTCTTTCCATCCATGTCTTTGGTTGCAATTATGGAGCACCCTAGCTTGAGTCAATCGAGCTCTACTTTTGCTACTTCGTGAATCTGGGCAGATTGTCAACTTGTTTGCAATTTTGCCGATGATGTTGTAGTTGATCCATGCATGCTATGCTTTTGTTCTTGCCATGTCTAGCTAGAATTTTGTGCCTTCTTGATGGATGTATGCTTGTCTTGTCATGACTTGCACCGTAGTGAGTGCATCGAGCTCGTAAACATGCCTACTTGAGTTATATTTCAGCATGTGTCAGTTTTCACTAAGTATGAAAATTGATTATGTTTTTGCTATGTTCGCGTGCTTGCAATTGTATTTTCTGATCCCTTTTGGCTCAAGGTCACTAAGGGACTTTTGTTAAGCTCCTTGAGTAGCTCCATGCCATGCTTTACTTTGCCATGATCAGATCCTGTAGCATGTAGTTTTGTTGCTCCGAAGAGGGCTACCTGATCTGAAATTCCAGACAAGTGTTGATTTCACTAAGTCTGAGATCTGTTTGTCATATGCATTTTTGCCATACTTGTTTAAACCTGTTAATGGATGATTAGGCCGTAGCTCAGTGCTAGACTTTTGTTAAGCATCTTGTGTGCATCCCTGACATGTATTTTGTTGTCATGTTTGGGTGCTGTAGCATGTTCATCTCGTTGCATTTAGATGGCTACTTGCTGTAAATCGCAGACCGATGTCATTTTGAATCGCTTGCCATTTCCAAACCGTAACTCCGATTCCGGCGTTCTTTATATCTTTTTGAAGCGATTTCATCTCATATTTCCAGTGGCACACTTGGTTTTCCAAGTTGAGGCCAGGTTCATGCATTTCCTGTCATATCTTGCATTTCGCATCCCGCATCGCATCCCGCATAGTATATCATCTTTGCATTGCGTTGTTTGAGTTTGCACGTGGTTGATTGTATCCTTGTTGCTTGTTTGTCTTGTTTGGGTAGAGCCAGGAGACGAGTTCGCTAACGAGGAGCTCGTTGAGTTTGCTTTCGGGGATCCAGTCAACTCTGACAACTGTGCAGGCAAGATGATCATACCCTCGAAATCACTACTATCTTTGATATTCTAGTTTTGCTCGCTCTTTTGCTATGCCAATGCTACGATGCCTACCACTTGCTTTCAAGCCTCCCAAATTGCCATGTCAAACCTCTAACCCACCTTGTCCTAGCAAACCGTTGATTGGCTATGTTACCGCTTTGCTCAGCCCCTCTTATAGCGTTGTTAGTTGCAGGTGAAGATTGGAGGCCGTTCCTTGTTGGAATATTTATTTACTTGTTGGGATATCATTATATTATCTTGTTATCTTAATGCATCTATATACTTGGTAAAGGGTGGAAGGCTCGGCCTCTCTCCTAGTGTTTTGTTCCACTCTTGCCGCCCTAGTTTCCGTCATATTGGTGTTATGTTCCCGGATTTTTGCGTTCCTTACGCGGTTGGGTTATAATGGGAACCCCTTGATATTTCGCCTTGATTAAAGCTTTTCCAGCAATGACCAACCTTATTTTTACCATTCGCCACCTAGCCCTTTTCTTTCCCTTGGGTTCTGCAGACTCAAGGGTCATCTTATTTTAACCCCCCCGGGCCAGTGCTCCTCTAAGTGTTGGTCCAACCGAGCGATGTCCGGGGCTACCAGGGGCAACTCTGGGCTGGCCTACCCGACGTCTTGCTCATCTGAGTGTGCCCTAAGAACGAGATATGTGCAGCTCCTATCGGGATTTGTCGGCACATTCGGGCGGTGTTGCTGGTCTTGTTTTAACCTGTCGAAGTGTCTTGAATTACCGAGATACCAAGTCTGATCGGAACGTCTTGGGAGGAGGTCTATTCCTTTGTTGACCGTGAGAGCTTATCCTGGGCTAAGTTGGGACTCCCCTGCAGGGTTTTGAACTTTCGAAAGCTGTGCCCGCGGTTATGGGCAGATGGGAATTTGTTAATGTCCGGTTGTAGATAACTTGAACCTTAACTTAATTAAAATGAATCAACTGAGTGTGTTACCGTGATGGCCTCTTCTCGGCGGAGTCCGAGAAGTGGACATGGTGTTGGAGTAATGTTTGCGCAGGTTGCTCTCTAGTTTCTCGCTCGCGCTTTTCCTCCTCTTCTCGCTCTCTTTTGCGAATAAGTTAGCCACCATACTTGCTAGTCGCTTGCTGCAGCTCCACTCATATTTACCTTGCCATACCTATAAGCTTAAATAGTCTTGATCGCGAGGGTGCGAGATTTCTGAGTCCCTATGGCTCACAGATTACTATTACACCAGATGCAGGGCCTGATGATTCCGCTCCAGGAGACGCGTATGAGCTCAAGTGGGAGTTCAACGAAGACTCTCAACGTTACTATGTTTCCTTTCCCGATGATCAGTAGTGGTGCCCAGTTGGGGGTGAACAGGACCGTTGTCGCATGTTGGGTTATCTTTTATTTTGGCGCCGTAGTCGGGCCATGAGTGTTTGGATGATGTAATGTTATTTATGTACTTGATTGACGTGGCGAGTGTAAGCCAACTATGTTAACTCCCCTTTTATTATTATATTACATGGGATGTTTGTGAAGATCGCCTAACTTGCGACATATGCCTTCAATGCGATTATGTCTCTAAGTCATGCCTCGACACGTGGGAGCTATAGTCGCATCGAGGGTGTTACAAGTTGGTAATCAGAGCCTTCCCCGACCTTAGGAGCCCCATTGCTTGATCATTTTTAGCGGCCGAGTTGTGTCTAGAAAAATGTTTTGAGTCTTTTAGGAATTATATATTGGAGAGATTAGGAATTCTTTTTACTTCCCAGTCTCCTCATCGCTCTGGTAAGGCATCCTGACGTAGAGTTTTGACTCTTCTCTTCTCAAATTTCACTAAATTTTTTTTAGGATCACGCGGGTATCTTGGAATCGTTCCGATGGTTTTATGATGAGAACATTGTCTTGGTGCCTCCTGTTAGGGGTTTAGTGGAAGTGTCCCGGGGATTTGAGCTCTGAGGTGTTGCCATCATAATTTTATCGTTGCAATTCTGGAATACCTGAGTTTAGTACGTCGACATCGAAAATCTCTTTTATGCAGTTCGTTGGTGAGATAACCTCGACGCCACCCAGTACTGGGGCGGGAGTTCGGGAGTATCGCCATAACTTGTATAATGGATGCTTTTTGAAGGTTGAGGTAGATGGTTTCCGAAGGTTTCTTGGTTATGTGTTGAAGGATGGATACAGCTGGATGTAGGAATTGTTAGTTTGGGTGAGATATTATGCTTCCCCTGTATCCCCAACACCTGATTGCATAACCGGAAAGGTTTGGGAGTTTCATAGGTGGTAATTCTAGTAGCTCTAGTTCTTCTTCCACGGATATTGGTTTGAGATTGGGATTTCTTACCGATTATTCATTCTTGATCCGTACCTTGTTGATTTATTTCTCTACCTTAATTCTACGTGGCTTCTCAATTTATGGATATGTGACCATTTCAAGAGGAATGCATTCGTTCATTTTGTTCGGATGTGAAGACTATATGTTGCAATTTTCATTCCGTTGAATTCAGCTTCAATATTTGTCTGTCAATGTGCTAATGGTGGTCAACCTCTTCAGGATGGCTCCTCCAACACGCACGACTCCGAATCCTGATCCGCCACCACCTCCACCTCCTCCAGAGGCATGGCAAGCTGTGATGGCCGCAACCAATGCAAACACACAGTTGATCATGCAAATTCTCCAAGAGCGCAATCAAGGCAACCAAGGAAATCAAGGCAACAATCAGAATCACTTTGCTTCACTCAACCAGTTCCTTGCTAACGGGCCAAAGACTTTCAGCAATTGTGTTGAGGCAACCGATGCTGACGATTGGCTTGTGGATCTGTGCAAGCATTTCGAGTGCAGTAACGTCAGGCCTGAGGACTTTGTCAAGTTCGCTTCCTTCCAAATCAAAGATCAAGCTGCAGATTGGTTCCAGCAGTACAAGGACTCCAGAGGTGGACGTGTTATCACTTGGGATGATTTCCGTCGAGATTTTAGAGCTCATCATATTCCTCAAAGCATGGTTGAAAGCAAGCGTGAGGAATTCCGCAATCTGAAGCAAGGCTCTTTATCTGTCTATGACTACAACAAGTTGTTCCAGAAGCTCGCCCGCTTTGCCAAGCAGGACGTCCCTGATGAGAAGAGCATGATATACCAGTTCAGGGGTGGTCTCAGAGAAGATATCCAGCTCGCTCTTGTTCTCTTTGAGACCTTGAGATACGATGAGTTCTACAACATGGCACTGAAGCAAGAGGCTGCTCAGTTGAGGTGTGATGCTTCCAAGAAGCGAGTCAGAGATGTTACTCCTTCTTCCTCTACTCAAGTGACCAAGCAGCAGAAGTATTGGCTTCCTCCTCCTCCGTTCCGTCAGCCGTATCAGCAGAAGAGCAAAGGTGGCAGTGGATCTTCCCACCCCCCCCACCCCGGTTTTTAGAACAAGACTTCGTCTCAAACTCCAAGATCGAGTGCTCCGTATCACCGTCCGCTTTCAGAGGTCACGTGCAACAAGTGCCAACAGAAGGGTCACTATGCCAACAAGTGTTTCAACCAGAGGCGTCTTCCTCCTCCTCCTCCTATCAGATCGGCAAGTACAACTGTGGTCAAGCATAACCCCAAGTCCGCCAAGGTCAACTTGCTGAATGCAGCTTAGGTAGAGGAATCACCGGATGTGATCATGGGTAACCTTCCTGTTAATGACATTCCCGCAAGAGTTCTTTTTGACACTGGTGCATCTTTATCATTTTTATCGAAGCCTTTTGCATCCATGCATGATGTGCATACTATTGATTTGCCTAAGCCGATAGCGGTTTCTTCTCCGGGTTTGTTCATGAACACCAAAATGATGGCTCCGGATGTTACTATCACATTGGGCGACTACAAGTTCCTTTCTTCCCCTATGGTTCTTGGTAACTCGGATATTGATCTTATTCTCGGAATGGATTGGCTTTCTAAGCACAAGGCTCAACTTGATTGTGCACCCAGGCAGATTCAATTGACTCATTCGTCTGAGGATGTAATTGTCTTTGCCGCTCGTGATGATACCATCCGTCTATTTTCTCTCAATGAGAAGGGTGAATTGGATGCTATCTCTCAAATTCCAGTCATTTGCGAATATCAAGACATCTTTCCAGAAGAGCTTCCAGGAATGCCTCTGCACCGGCTAGTTGAATTCGTTATTGATCTTGAGCCTGGTACGGAACCTGTGTGCAAGCGTCCTTACAAGCTCGGACCTGAAGAGTTGAAGGAGCCGAAGAAGCAACTCGATATTCAAGAGAAAATGGGTCTCATCCGGCCTAGTTCTTCTCCGTGGGGTTGTGGTGTTCTTTTTGTGAAGAAGAAGGATGGAATGGACCGACTTTGTGTTGATTACCATCCAGTGAACAAGAAGACCATCAAGAACAAATACCCACTTCCCAACATCAATGAGCTGTTCGAACAACTCAAAGGTGCCCAAGTATTCTCCAAGCTTGATCTCCATATGGGTTATCATCAGATTCGAATCCGTGAGCAAGATATTCCCAAGACGGCTTTCAGGACAAGCTTTGGTTCATACGAATACACTGTCATGTCTTTTGGTCTCGTCAACGCTCCTCCGACGTTCTCTCGCAAGATGAACTTCATCTTCAACGCCTACACCAATGACTTCATTTTGGTCTATCTCGACGACATTTCTGGTTTTCTCCAAGAACAAGGAAGATCATGCCAAGCACTTGCGTTTGGTTCTTGATAAGCTAAGAGAACATCAGTTCTACACCAAGTTCTCCAAGTGTGATTTTTTGCTCGATGAGGTTCTTTATCTTGGTCATATCATCTCTGCCAAGGGCATTGCCGTGAATCCTGAGAAGGTGTCTACAATTGTGAATTGGGAACCTCCTCAGAACGTGAAGCAACTCCGCAGTTTTCTCGGTCTCAGCTATTGTCGAAGATTCGTTGAAAACTTTTCTAAGATCGTGAAGCCTCTCTCTAATATTCTCCAGAAGCACATCAAGTATGTTTGGTCTCCAGAGTGTGATATTGCTTTCAACACTTTGAAAGAGAAATTGATCACTGATCCAGTTCTGACTCCGCCTAATGAATCCAAACCGTACGAGGTCTTTTGTGATGCCTCTCTCCAAGGTCTTGGTGCAGAATTGATGCAAGATAAGAAAGTTGTTGCTTATACATCTTGCCAGTTGAAGCCTAATGAGAAGAACTACCCCACTCATGATCTTGAGTTGGCGGCATTTGTGCATGCTCTTTTGACTTGGAGACATCTTCTATTGGGAAGAAAAGTGGACATTTTCACTAATCACAAGAGTCTCAAGTACATCTTCACTCAGCCTAATCTCAACCTTAGACAAACTCGATGGGTCGAAATGATTCAAGAGTATAATCCGAGTATTGAGTATACTCCAGGCAAGGCCAATGTGATTGCTGACGCTTTGAGCAGGAAAGCTTACTGCAACAGTCTAATTCTCAAGCCTTATCAACCCGAGCTTTGTGAAGCTTTCCGCAAACTTAATCTGCAAGTTGTTCCTCAAGGTTTCCTCGCCAACCTTCTAGTCTCTCCTACCTTGGAAGACCAGATTCGCCAATCCCAGCTTCTTGATGCTAGGGTGAAAAAGGTGAAGATTGGGATTGCTAAGAGTCAACCCAAGTACAAGTGCTACCGCCTTGATGACAAGGACACTCTCTTTTTCGAGGATCGTATTGTTGTACCCAAAGGTGACCTCCGTAAAGTGATCTTGAACGAGGCTCACAATTCTCTCCTCTCCATCCACCCTGGGAGCACGAAGATGTATCAGGACCTTAAGCAGGCTTATTGGTGGACTCGAATGAAGCGCGAGATTGCTCAATTCGTGAATGAATGTGATGTCTGCAGAAGAGTGAAGGCAGAACACCAAAGGCCAGCAGGTCTCCTCCAACCTCTTGCCATTCCAGAATGGAAGTTTGACCACATTGAAATGGACTTCGTGACTGGGTTTCCTAAGTCCAAGCATGGCAATGATGCTATATTCGTTGTCATCGACAAACTCACCAAAATGGCTCATTTTATGCCTATTAAAGAGTCGATCACTGCAGCTCAATTGGCGGAACTCTATACCTCTCATATTGTCTCTCTGCACGGTATTCCACAAGTGATCTCTTCAGACCGTGGCAGCATCTTTACCTTAAATTTTTGGGATTCTTTTCAGAAGGCCATTGGCACCAACATCCGCTTCAGCACAGCTTTCCATCCTCAAACTAGCGGTCAAGTCGAGCGTGTCAACCAGATTCTTGAAGATATGCTCAGGGCTTGTGTGATCTCCTTCGGCATGAAGTGGGAGGATTGTCTTCCTTATGCTGAATTCTCCTACAACAACAATTTTCAAGCAAGTTCGGGCAAGGCCCCATTCGAAATTCTGTATGGCAGGAAGTGCCGTACCCCTCTCAACTGGTCCGAAACCGGTGAACGTCAGCTTTTGGGTAATGACTTAATCACAGAGGCAGAAGAAATGTGCAAAGTCATTCGTGATAACCTCAAAGCAGCCCAATCCCGTCAGAAGAGCTACTATGATAGTAAGCACCGTGATTTGGCTTTCGAAATTCCGTTCTGAGTACCCGGCGTTCTTTCAGTCCTAGATCTCGGGACGGGATCCTTTCGTAGCGGTGGAGTGTTGTAACACATCGGATGTAACTTTCCCAATTTATACTCCAACTCTTGCCGTTTCCGGCGTTAAGTTATATTTATTTTCTCAGGTTCGGGTTTTGTCTCCGTGTGTTGTTGTCGTTGTCATGCATCTCATATCATGTCATCATGTGCATTGCATCTGCATACGTGTTCGTCTCATGCATTCGAGCTTTTTCCCCGTTGTCCGTTTTGCATTCCGGCGCTTCGTTCTCCTCCGGTGGTCATTTCTAGCTTTCTTTCGTGTGTGGGGTTTAAACATTTCTGGATTGGACCGAGACTTGCCAAGCAGCCTTGGTTTACTACCGGTAGACCGCTTTTCAAGTTTCGTATCATTTGGACTTCGTTTGATACTCCAACAGTTAACCGAGGGACCGCAAAGGCCTCGTGTGTGTTGCAGCCCAAGACCCTTCCAATTTGGCCCAAAACCCACCTAACTCTGCTCCATCATCTAGAGCGTTCGATGACGATCGCGTGGCTGAAAACCGCACCTCATTTGGACTCTCCTAGCTCCCTCTATGCCTATTTAAACACCCCCCCCCGAAATCCGGATCTTCCTCTTCCCCCGAAACCCTAATTCCCAGATCCGCGCCGGCCGGACACGTTCGCCCCGGCCGGACGCGTCCGCCGCCGCCCCCTCGCCCAATCGCTGCCTGCCACGTCAGCCGCCACCAACCCGCCGCCGCCCGAGGCCCGGGGAGCCCGGAGCCGGCCCCCGCGGCCCGAGCCGCCCGCGCCGCCTCCATCCACGCCGAGCCGCCACCTCCCTCGCCTCCGGCGCCGCGCCGCCGCGGTCTGCCCCGCCGCCGCCGTCGCCGCCTCGTCGCCCGGGCCGCCGCAGCCGCCGCCGACCCTGAGCCACCGCGCGCCGCCTCTCCTCCCGGGCCTCCGCGCCGCCCCGTCGCCCCGCGGCGCCGCTCGCCGTCCCGGCCGCCGCCTCGGCGCCACCTCGCCGCCCTCCGTCGGATCCGCCGCCGTGAACAGTTCCTGCCGCCACCTCGGTTCGCGCACTGGTCAAACCCTAGATCCGAGGGTTGTTTTTTTCTAAGTCCCTGATATTTTCAGTCCAAGTGCTCATGTTCATAGCTCCGTAACTTTGCATCCGTAGCTCCGATTCATGCATATAGCATATCAAAATGTTCATCTCAGAGAGTACATCATTTCATTCCATTGCATCATTTTCATTTGAGCTCATCTTGATGCCCTAAATGCTGTTAGAAGAGGGCTACTTGAGATAATTGTCAGATCTGCTACTCCGTTTAGGTTTTTGTCATTTTTGCCATGATTAATGTGTGCATGATATGCCCTGATGCTCTACATGTGTTTTGTTAAGGGTTTTGTCATCTTTCCAAAGGTGCAACCCATGTATTTTTGTGATGTGTGTGGTGACTTGTGCAAGCTTGCAAAGTGGTGCACTTGCTAATTTTGTTTTCAGGGACTCAGTAATTTCACTAAGTCCTGGAGCTGTTTATCTCATGATGCCATATGTTCTTGTTGTTTCCTAGTGATCCGTGCCTCTTTTGAGGATTATCAGTAAGGATGTTTTGTTAATATTGTAGTGCTATATCCATCCATGTCTTTGGTTGCAATTATGGAGCACCCTAGCTTGAGTCAATCGAGCTCTACTTTTGCTACTTCGTGAATCTGGGCAGATTGTCAACTTGTTTGCAATTTTGCCGGTGATGTTGTAGTTGATCCATGCATGCTATGCTTTTGTTCTTGCCATGTCTAGCTATAATTTTGTGCCTTCTTGATGGATGTATGCTTGTCTTGTCATGACTTGCACCGTAGTGAGTGCATCGAGCTCGTAAACATGCCTACTTGAGTTATATTTCAGCATGTGTCAGTTTTCACTAAGTATGAAAATTGATTATGTTTTTGCTATGTTCGCGTGCTTGCAATTGTATTTTCTGATCCCTTTTGGCTCAAAGTCACTAAGGGACTTTTGTTAAGCTCCTTGAGTAGCTCCATGCCATGCTTTACTTTGCCATGATCAGATCCTGTAGCATGTAGTTTTGTTGCTCCGAAGAGGGCTACCTGATCTGAAATTCTAGACAAGTGTTGATTTCACTAAGTCTGAGATCTGTTTGTCATATGCATTTTTGCCATACTTGTTTAAACCTGTTAATGGATGATTAGGCCGTAGCTCAGTGCTAGACTTTTGTTAAGCATCTTGTGTGCATCCCTGCCATGTATTTTGTTGTCATGTTTGGGTGCTGTAGCATGTTCATCTCGTTGCATTTAGATGGCTACTTGCTGTAAATCGCAGACCGATGTCATTTTTGAATCGCTTGCCATTTC
>NC_053026.1:463115235-463131267 GCF_003073215.2 Triticum urartu | reverse complement strand
GTTCAATCTTTATATTGTTGATTCTAAAGTAACTATTCACACGATCATGCTGCTATTAAATATCTTATGGAAAAGAAAGATGCTAAACCTAGACTTATTAGATGGGTTCTCTTGCTACAAGAATTTGATTTGCATATTATTGATAGAAAGGGAGCTGAGAACCCCGTTGCAGACAACTTGTCTAGGTTAGAAAATGTGCTTGATGACCCACTACCTATTGATGATAGCTTTCCTGATGAACAATTAAATGTCATAAATGCTTCTCACACTGCTCCATGGTATGCTGATTATGCTAATTACATTGTTGCTAAATTTATACCACCTAGTTTCACATACCAGCAAAAGAAAAAGTTCTTCTATGATTTGAGACATTACTTTTGGGATGACCCACATCTTTATAAAGAAGGAGTAGATGGTGTTATTAGACGTTGTGTACCTGAGCATGAACAGGAACAGATCCTACGCAAGTGTCACTCCGAGGCTTATGGAGGACACCATGCTGGAGATAGAACTGCACACAAGGTATTGCAATCCGGTTTTTATTGGCCTACTCTCTTCAAGGATGCCCGTAAGTTTGTCTTGTCTTGTGATGAATGTCAAAGAATTGGTAATATTAGTAGACATCAAGAAATGCCTATGAATTATTCACTTGTTATTGAACCATTTGATGTTTGGGGCTTTGATTATATGGGACCTTTTCCTGCCTCTAATGGATATACACATATTTTAGTTGCTGTTGATTACGTTACTAAGTGGGTAGAAGCTATTCCAACTAGTAGTGCTGATCATAACACCTCTATTAAGATGCTTAAAGAAGTTATTTTTCCAAGGTTTGGAGTCCCTAGATATTTAATGACTGATGGTGGTTCACATTTTATTCATGGTGCTTTCCGTAAAATGCTTGCTAAATATGATGTTAATCATAGAATTGCATCTCCTTATCACCCACAGTCTAGTGGTCAAGTAGAATTGAGTAATAGAGAACTCAAATTAATTTTGCAAAAGATTGTTAATAGATCTAGAAAGAATTGGTCCAAGAAACTTGATGATGCATTATGGGCCTATAGAACTGCATATAAAAATCCTATGGGTATGTCTCCGTATAAAATGGTTTATGGAAAAGCATGTCACTTACCTCTCGAACTAGAACATAAGGCTTATTGGGCTATTAAAGAGCTCAATTATGATTTCAAACTTGCCGGTGAGAAGAGGTTATTTGACATTACCTCACTTGATGAATGGAGAACCCAAGCCTATGAGAATGCCAAATTATTTAAAGAAAAAGTTAAAAGATGGCATGACAAAAGAATACAAAAGCGTGAGTTTAATGTAGGTGATTATGTATTGCTATACAACTCTCGTTTAAGATTTTTTGCAGGAAAACTTCTCTCTAAATGGGAAGGTCCTTATGTTATCAAGGAGGTCTATCGTTCCGGTGCCATAAAAATCAACAACTTCGAAGGCACAAATCCGAAGGTGGTGAACGGTCAAAGAATCAAACATTATATCTCAAGTAATCCTATAAATGTTGAAACCAATGTTATTGAAACCATAACCCCGGAGGAATACATAAGGGACACTTTCCGAACGTTTCAGACTCCGAAAAGGAATAGGTATGTGGTACGGTAAGTAAACCGACTCCAAAACAGTTCTAATGGCAATTTTCTCCGTTTTGGAATATTTAGAAAAATAGAAAAATAAGAAGCAGTCCGGGAAGGAGACAAGGGCTCCACGAGGGTGGAGGGCGCGCCCTACCCCCCTGGCGCGCCCCCCTACCTTGTGGGCACCTCTGTGCTCTCCGGACTCCGTTTTCTTACACGACACGTATTTTGGTCGGTAAAAATTCATTATATAAACTCCCGAAGGTTTTGACCTCCCGTATCACGCAAAAATCTCTTGTCTTTGTTTCGAGATGTTTTCTGTCAGGGTTGTCAAGGCCAGGCACTATGTCGTCTCCCTCCTCCTCCAACCATGAGGGCAACGATGCTTGGCTAATGAAGATAGAGCTGAAGAGAGAAGAACCCATGGAGATCAACAAGGATGAAGGGATCAAGAAGGCCATGGAGGACCAAGTTCCGGCAACAGAAAGACATCCTTCAACTTGATCACAATCTTCTTACCCCAACTGAGATCGAAGCTTTCAAGATGATTGAGTTAGCTCGTATACAAAATAAGTATCTCACACGTGAAAATATTTTGTTGAAGGAGCATATCATCGCACTCAAAGGCATTATCCGCAAGTTAGAAGACCTCCTACGCTCGATGTGCGACTATCCATCATCAACAACTCCACCTTCTTCACCAACAAAGGAAGAACTATAATGACATGGGTATGGGCACTCCCCTTGGCAACTGCCAAGCTTGGGGGAGTGCCCCGGTATCGTATCACCATCACTTTTATCTTTACCGTTTTTCTTAGTTCGATCCTTTTGGTAATATCTTGATCTAGTAGAATAAAAGCTTTTAGTATGATCTAGTTGTGAGTTTTGCTTTATGATCCTTCTATGTAATCGAGTCCGTGAGCTATATATAATAAAGATTAGTGTTGAGTCAAGGGCTTGATTATTTTGCCATGATCTTGAGTGAATAAAAGAAAAGAGAAAGAATAAAAAGAAACAAAGAGATCATATGGATCTTATGGAGAGTAATGAGCTCACATAGAAAAAGTATGATGAATAAAAGTTGTTGAGAGTTGACAAACATAGTTTTGGTCATCGTTGCAATTAATAGGAAGTAATAAAGAAAGAAGGTCTTCACATATAATATACTATCTTGGACATCTTTTATGATTGTGAGCACTCATTAAAATATGACATGCTAAAGAGTTGACGTTGGACAAGGAAGACAACGTAATGGGTTATGTTTTCTTACATCTGAGATAAATTATATTGTCATGGATCATCCAACATGATTGAGCTTGCCTTTCCCCTCATGCTAGCCAAATTCTTTGCACCAAGTAGAGATACTACTTGTGCTTCCAAACACCTTAAACCAGTTTTGCCATGAGAGTCCACCATACCTACCTATGGATTGAGTAAGATCCTCAAGTAAGTTGTCATCGGTGCAAGCAATAAAAATTGCTCTCTAAATATGTATGACTTATTAGTGTGGGAGAAAATAAGCTTTATACGATCGTGTGATATGGAAGAAATAAAAGCGACAGACTGCATAATAAAGGTCCATATCACAAGTGGCAATATAAAGTGACGTTCTTTCGCATTAAGATTTTGTGCATCCAACCATAAAAGCGCATGACAACCTCTGCTTCCCTCTGCGAAGGGCTATCTTTTACTTTTATCTCCTACCTTGCATAAGAGTCATGGTGATCTTCACCCTTCCTTTTTACATTTTATCTTTTGGCAAGCACAACATGTTGGAAAGATCCTGGTATATATGGCTAATTGGATGTGAGTTTTCATGAACTATTATTGTTGACATTACCCTTGAGGTAAAATGGGAGGCAAAACTATAAGCCCCTATCTTTCTCTGTGTCCGATTAAAACTCCATACCCATAAGTATTGCGTGAGTGTTAGCAATTGTGAAAGACTATATGATAGTTGAGTATGTGGACTTGCTGAAAAGCTCTTATATTGACTCTTTCCTATGTTATGATAAATTGCAATTGCTCCAATGACTGAGATTATAGTTTGTTAGTTTTCAATGAAGTTTATGATTCATACTTGAAATTGTGATTGAATTGTTACTCTAGCATAAGAGATCATATGACAAGAATTATATAAGTTGTGTTCTAAGAATGATCATGATGCCCTCATGTCCGTATTTTATTTTTATCGACACCTCTATCTCTAAACATGTGGACATATTTTTCGATTTCGGCTTTCGCTTGAGGACAAGCGAGGTCTAAGCTTGGGGGAGTTGATACGTCCATTTTGCATCATGCTTTTATATCGATATTTATTGCATTATGGGCTGTTATTACACATTATGTCACAATACTTATGCCTATTCTCTCTTATTTTACAAGGTTTACATAAAGAGGGAGAATGCCGGCAGCTAGGATTCTGGGCTGGAAAAGGAGCAAATATTAGAGACCTATTCTGCACAGCTCCAAAAGTCCTGAAACTTCACGGAAGTCAATTTCAGAATATATAAAAATACTGAGCGCAAGAAGTTCACCAGGGGGGCCACACCCTGCCCACGAGGGTGGGGGCGCCCTACCCCCTGGGCGCCCCCTACCTCGTGGGCCCCCTGGTGGCCCTCCGGTGGCCATCTTCTGCTATATGGAGTCTTTCGATGAGGAAAAAATCATAAGCCATCTTCTCGGACGAAACTCCGCCGCCACGAGGCGGAACCTTGGCGGAACCAATCTAGGGCTCTGGCGGAGCTGTTCTGCCGGGGAAACTTCCCTCCCGGAGGGGGGAAATCATCGCCATCGTCATCACCAACGCTCCTCTCATCGGGAGAGGGCAATCTCCATCAACATCTTCATCAGCACCATCTCCTCTCAAAACCCTAGTTCATCTCTTGTATCCAATTCTTGTCTCCAAGTCCGGGATTGGTGCTAGTAGGTTGCTAGTAGTGTTAATTACTCCTTGTAGTTGATGCTAGTTGGTTTAATTGGTGGAAGATCATATGTTCAGATCCTATATGCATATTAATACCCCTCTGATTATGAACATGTTTATGCTTTGTGAGTAGTTACTTTTGTTCCTGAGGACATGGGAGAAGTCTTGCTATTAGTAGTCATGTGAATTTGGTATTCGTTCGATATTTTGATGAGATGTATGTTGTCTCTCCTCTAGTGGTGTTATGTGAACGTCGACTACATGACACTTCACCATTATTTGGGCCTAGAGGAAGGCATTGGGAAGTAATAAGTAGATGATGGGTTGCTAGAGTGACAGAAGCTTAAACCCTAGTTTATGCGTTGCTTCGTAAGGGGCTGATTTGGATCCATATGTTTCATGCTATGGTTAGGTTTACCTTAATACTTTTGTTGTAGTTGCGGATGCTTGCAATAGAGGTTAATCATAAGTGGGATGCTTGTCCAAGTAAGGGCAGTACCCAAGCACCGGTCCACCCACATACCAAATTATCAAAGTACCGAACGCGAATCATATGAGCGTGATGAAAACTAGCTTGACGATATTCCCATGTGTCCTCGGGAGCGCTTTTCTCTATATAAGAGTTTGTCCAGGCTTGTCCTTTGCTACAAAAAGGATTGGGCCACCTTGCTGCACTTTATTTACTTTTACTTGTTGCTCGTTACAAATTATCCTATCACAAAACTATCTGTTACCACTTATTTCAGTACTTGCAGAGAATACCTTGCTGAAAACCGCTTATCATTTCCTTCTGCTCCTCGTTGGGTTCAACACTCTTACTTATCGAAAGGACTTGATAGATCCCCTATACTTGTGGGTCATTGTCGGTGTCAAAACCGGCGGATCTCGGGTAGGGGGTCCCGAACTGTGCGTCTAGGCCGGATGGTAACAGGAGGCAGGGGACACGAATGTTTTACCCAGGTTCGGGCCCTCTTGATGGAGGTAAAACCCTACGTCCTGCTTGATTAATATTGATGATATGGGTAGTACAAGAGTAGATCTACCACGAGATCAGAGAGGCTAAACCCTAGAAGCTAGCCTATGGTATGATTGTATGTTGTGATTGTTGTCCTACGGACTAAAACCCTTCGGTTTATATAGACACCGGAGAGGGTTAGGGTTACACAAGGTCGGTTACAAAGGAGGAGATATCCATATCCGTATTGCCTAGCTTGCCTTCCACGCCAAGTAGAGTCCCATCCAGACACGAGACGAAGTCTTCAATCTTGTATCTTCATAGTCTAACAGTCCGGCCAATGGAGATAGTCCGGCTGTCCAGAGACCCCCTAATCCAGGACTCCCTCAGTAGCCCCTGAACCAGGCTTCAATGACGATGAGTCCGGCGCGCAGTATTGTCTTCGGCATTGCAAGGCGGGTTCCTTCTCCGAATACATATCAGAAGAATTTGAATACGAGGATAGTGTCTGACCCTGCAAAATAAGTTCCACATTCCACCGTAGAGAGAATAATATTTTCGCAGATCTAATTTGCTGGCTTGTTTTGGCAGCATGACGTTATGTCATGGCCCGGTGATTATTCGAACCATTTCTTTAACCAGCCCCGCACATAACGCGAGGCAGTTTTTCGACACGTCTTGTCAAAGCAGAGATCGTGTCCCCTTCTTACGGGATTCTCATCAATACGGGCGTGGGTAACCCAACCGCACCATCAATTGCGGCGCTTGGGGGATAAGCGAGTTTTACCAGGCAAGTGGGGACGCTTAGTTTCGTCCGCCCATATAAAGGGATAAGGATTCACCTTTCTATCCACGCCTTCTTCCTCCTTTGCTCATCCGTTTCCGCACACTCGAGCTCTAGCGCCCAAGTCCTGACTTCCACCTCAACCTTCTCCAACCATGTCCGGAGCGGGAGGCAAGTGGATGGTCTCCTCCGTCACGGAGGGAGACATTAAGAAACTAAGGAGAGCCGGATACCTGCCCGACGACATCGCGCACCGGCTCCTAGATGAGGGGCAGCTCATCCCCACCCCCAGGCCCCATGAAGGGTAGTATTCCTCCACCCATTTCCCGTCGGACTAGGATTCCTCTCCATTCATCCATTCGCTTCGTCCGGGGGCTCCATGTTTTATTACGGCCTGGATTTCCACGATCTGGCCCCGAACTTCATCCTCAACATCTTGGCGTTTATCGTCGTGTGCGAGGCCTTCCTCCGCATCAAGCCCCACTTCGGCTTATGGCTGAAGACCTTCAATGTCAAGCCGAAGGTGGTGGGCGGCCCAGGCGGAGTGCGGAGGCGCCATGGTGGGCAAGATGCCCAACATTAACATGCTCGAGGGCCTCCTTTGTGGAAACCATAAAGGGGTGGCAATCGGGGTGGTTCTATATCACCGAGCCGCGCGACCCTGCATGGGCAGCGGCCCCCGAGTTCTGATCTGGCATCCCCACACGGCTCACCTCCTGGAAAGAGAAGGGCCTGTCCTGGGGTAGTTCGAAGAGCTGACCGGACTCCAAACATGTATTCAAAACATGGTGGACAAGAAGCTCAAGCTTGTCAACATAGTCCAAGTTATGCTCATCCGTCGGATACTCCCGTGCCAACAACGGAGTTCAACTTGTGGGAGTTCAATCCGGCGCAGCACCGAACTCTGAACAGGCTCTTCGACACGACTCATGAAGACGCCTGGAGGGTGCTGTTCAAAAGTGTCGAGGTCCCCCCCTATTACTGAGGATCGCGGATTCAGCGCGAAGCGCCAAGCCAGTGCGGTAAGCTGCTTTACCTTTCACGAGGATACTTATTTTTTTATATAGATTGACTCTATGCGGGATCTAAACTCCCGTACCTTTGACAGGACTAGCAGAAGATGGCCGGACAGATCGACTGTCCGGCTCCTTTGCCCGAAGGCCCCACAGATGCCCTTCTGGCAAAGATGCTGACTCCGGCCCCTTACAAGGTGCGGGAGAAGACCAAGAAGGCCAAGGGAACCCGAAAGAGTTCCCGACGCCAGGCGTCGTCGGACTCACCGTCTGATGACTCTACGGCGCACTCTTCCCCTGAAGACGAGGAAGAGGAAGAAGATGCTCCCCCACCGACTGGGGGAGACAAGAAAAGGAAGGCCGCCCCAACCGGGGAGGCCGGAGGGTCCAAGAAGGGAAGGACTCTCCTTCCGGACAGCTCCACCGCCGCCGACGAAAGTGCGAAGACGAGTGGTTGCCCAGGGTCAAGCCCCCGGGGAGATCGTAAGTATTCGGATACCAGAGTAACTCATAGGATTCCTTTGTCGCACTGCTTTCCCTAACGCCCGAACGCAATTATGCAGGCCGCCACGAGCCAGTATCGATGTATCATCGGACGGCTCCTTGGGCTTGTCGGACATGGATAGCGATCCAGTCCCGACCGCCACCTCCCCTCATCCTGCCGATGACGCTAAGGTGTTGTCTCAAGAGGCACCGGATCGAGGGGAGACAGTCCTGGAGGCGCCTCAAGGCGACCTTCCGGACTCCGGGAGCCGAGGGGACGGGGCCCCTGAGAGCTCCGAGTTCGGCCCTCAGCCGAACACCGCGTATCGTGCAACCTTGAGCCTTTGCTTCTGTTTCTTAGGCTCCTGTTGTGCAATAAGCCTTCTACGGAGGTTTTCTTGCTCCAAGTGCGTTTCGGGATGATGTGTGCATCTTCGTCCGGACTGTTTTCTTCCCCAGACGGGGTTTGATGAGGCTTATCCTTGGCGTCGTCGTCGTCGGACGTCGGATCCGTACTATGTTTGCAGTTTGCATCTTGATCGTGCTCTGCTCTAACCGGGAGGGGCAAGACGCCTGTGCCTGACCTGCTCTTCGCGAATCTCAGAGTGCAAGTGTTCATTTCTGTCGCCGAGATGCTCATACCTGGCATAGGCAGCCTTATCGCAAGCGCTATCCTCGGTTATCGGCAGGTATGCGCGACTCCGTGAGCTATTCAAGCTCGGTTATACCAGAAGGTCCAGTCCGCCAAGAGCGATTGAACTGAAGCCTGTGCCAGCCTTTTAACAGGCTTCGAGGTGGTGCTTTTAAGGACGTCCTCAGTAATTTGATATAATATTTGCCTGAGTAGCCAGTTGCGCTGCATGCTGTGATTGGTTCGCGTCCAGTGTCGTCTCTATCCAAAGCTAGATAGCTCGATCCAGACCAATTGAGGTTTATAATAATATGCGGGTGGGTGGAGTTCCCTAATCATAGTAGGAGTGTGATGATCGTGCTAATGATAATGGAGTCATGCAGGCTTGCTGCTCTGCGGTCCGCCGCACTGACTGCGGAGGTCGGCCGTACTTAAAGGCGACCCGTAGAGAGCGGTGGTCACGAATACAGACTCGCGCACATGCGCAGAAGGAGGTGAGAAGTCTCCCTGTGTGCGTGATGCTCCCGAAGCGGTCGAATTACAGTTAACCCATATCAGATTATGGTAAAACGATGCGCTTAAGATTGGTCAACATTCATTGGCGAGCTAGGATAACAGTCGTTATGCGAGGCATGTCTGAAGGTGGTAGGACCAGTCGCCGTCAGGGACGTGGCTACTAAGAGGGTGGTGGGTGGGCACGAATTTCTTCATCGTCCACATACCAATTCGGTTTAGGCCGGCGACCCTTGAAGCTCAAGCTCGCTATCAGACGCCACAAAGGGTTCTCCGGACTAGACGAAGGTGAAGGAGCAGACGCTGCACATAGAATTTGAGCGGCACAATCTTTGAAACCGGTGCAAGCTAGCTGAAAGATATCCTCGGAGGTGAACTCCGGAGCAATCACGTGAAGGTCGTGCGGGCCGCGCGATACGGTGAACATCGGGCAGAGCTCCCAGGCTTCCTACGAGAAGCAGCGGAGCATAGCGTGGAGGGAGGCGTCGCGAGTCGATCTCGAAGACGGGCCGGATGCTGAATGTGACCTCCAGTCCGGCCTTCGGCGAAGCAGCCACACATAGCGTAGCATTCTCAAGAAGGCGGATCAGAAGATGTCCCCTAAGGATCGCGATCGCGCCCGTCTCCATCCAGCTAGAGAGTGGGCGTTGCCGTCATGCAGGCCGCGCTTCCATCCCTCCGCTCGTCGGATGACATAGAAGACCTTTGTGACTACTCGGAATTAGATGAGGACGCAGTAGTGCTCACGGTGTTGACGATCTGCTCTGAAAATACACTCTGTATATTCCCGGGACAGGCAAATTCCTCGGTCATGCTCGTCAGCTCTTCACGGAGAGCACTGTGTAGATCCCCGTTGTATGTGATCGCCTGCCGAAAATAGTCCTGGAGATCACCGCTTCCTCAGGCACGGAGTGCTGGTCAGTCCGTCGAAGATCAAGTCTCCGCTGTCGCGTGTAGTTTACAGTTATCCGAATCTGACCTGATGGCCAGGGCGTAGCTCTCGATCTGCTCCAGATGGCCAAGCGAATTGGCCCGCAGTGCAAGCCGCAATATGAAGATCTGTCCGGGAGGAAAGCCTCACCCTGGACCGCATCGCTAGTGATGATTGAAGGAGCCATCAAGCCTTATGGTGACGACACAGAGGAACTCTCAATGAAAGCACCAATGTCGGTGTCAAAACCGGCGGATCTCGGGTAGGGGGTCCCGAACTGTGCGTCTAAGGCGGATGGTAACAGGAGGCAGGGGACACGATGTTTACCCAGGTTCGGGCCCTCTTGATGGAGGTAATACCCTACGTCCTGCTTGATTGTTCTTGATATATGAGTAGTACAAGAGTTGATCTACCACGAGATCAGAGAGGCTAAACCCTAGAAGCTAGCCTATGGTATGATTCTGTTGTCCTACGGACTAAACCCTCTGGTTTATAGACACCGGAGGGGGGCTAGGGTTACACAGAGTCGGTATACAAGGAAGGAGACTCTACATATCCTCCCGTTATTAGTAGGCTCTATAGCGGAGGGGGCCAGGGTTCTCACAAATGGGTCAGCAATTCGAAGCGAGAGTCGCAGTCCTGGTTCGATAATCCGCGTGCAAGTCCTGCTTCCTAGCTTGTCCCTTGCCCCGCGCCTTAAGTTGAATATGCTGGCCCATCCGGACATGGTGACGACGTCAAGTCCTTCGACGTGTTCTGTGAAGCTTGGTATACAACGCTGGTTCAGGGTCTACGCCGTTCAACAGGAGTGGCGCGGACTATCCGAAGAGGCCACCGCCCTCACCCTCGACATGTGCTCACCGCGGCAAGTGAGGGATTACACAGAGGTTAGTTGAGTCGATTGAGTGGAGCGATCGTATGCTATCCGTATTGCCGAATGCATTTGCCTTATCCTAGCGGCGCAAGGAGCAGTCATGCCAATCTGTCCGGCCAAAGAGTGGCGTAAAGATCATATATAGTTTGAGTGATCTTAACAATTCAGCTCGGGTTTATCCTGTCCATAATAAAAATCAGTTTTCACTCATGCAGCATGAATAGCAACGTGCATTTGATGTTGCACGAGGTTTAGAACATTTGTATCCTGTACGATCCCCTTTTCCGCAGACTCCCTGCTTATCCAATCTTAGAGCAGCCCTGATGATACCGATCCTCGCTCTCTCGACACGACATGGATGGCATCCCGGCGCATGAGTGCTGGGGTGTTCGGGATAAACCTGAGCACTCTTGTTCCCATATTTGGGTCCTTCGAGGGAGGTGCTCAGCACAACGAACAAGGCAACCGGACTAATAATGCTTTATCACTCTCACTTAGCCATAGAATTCTATAATTTTAAATTTCGGCGAAGCCCCTGGTATTCGGAAGGCCGAATTCGGGGCGCGATACACGCCTGTAAGCCGGACAGGGCCGGCCCCTCGCCCTAAGCGGCATAAGTCTTTAGGGACTCGAAAAACCTCGCCGAACAGCGACCAGTCTCTCGCCTTATCATGACAGTCAGTTTTAGCTTTCTCTACTGAGGTGCTAAGCCCGGCAGAACCGGGGCACAATCGCAGTAGTTCTCCTAGCGCTACCTTAGCCGATAGAGCGGAACGTAAGGTACCAAAACATAGGAGCCGGGCAAACCCAACATTTGACCAAAGACATGATTCGGAGCTGATGCATATAATGCTATAAGTTCGGGGTGCCGCACTTGTGAAAGTGTTCGGACTTTTCACACCGCATTGTGGGGTACGTAAGCCCCTGGTGTATTGGCCTGTACCATAGTGTACGGTTGCAAGGCGTCATTAATGAACACACACATATATATATAACAAAATGCAATAATAGTCGTAATGTCATGCATTGTTTATTAAAAAATGCGTTAAAGCAGAGTGATACAGATAGTGCGATAAGCAAAGAGTAGGACTATGTCCCTTCCAAGGGCAGCAGGAATGATATTAAATTGAATATTTCACTCGTTACTGTAATCAACCTGGGAATTCCGTGGTATAACGTAGCTTGTCTGCCTCCTTGGTTGCTGCATCATGTGTTCGGCAATAGTGCTGCCGGACAGTGTTTCCAGAGATTAAGGTCCTGAAAAAAAAAGAAAAATAACCAAACGGGAAGCCCCTAGTGCGGTTTAGGCCGCGTTTTGGGGCGTGCCGCAGTTGTGCCCCCCTCCCCACTGTGCCCATGGTATTTTTAATGCGTAATTATGTACGCGGCACGAATATCGCCGTTGGGCTGGGATTGGGGTGGCCGCCGTATTGCTACGCGAGCTCAGATCGCGCCAGGCGGTCTATTTGCCGATTGCCCCGAGCGCGCTTGAAGGTGTCCGGGCTTTGAAGCGCCGAACTGGTTGATTGCCTTGAGAGGCTGCTTTGCGCTTCTGCTGCGAGGGCCGCGGTGTGCTCCTCTGTTCGGAGAGAGCGCTCTGTGTTTCCATTGACTGTAATAACTCTGCGAGGTCCTGGCATCTTGAGCTTGAGGTATGCATAATGCGGTACCGCATTGAATCTAGCAAATGCGGTTCGCCCGAGCAGCGCGTGATAACCACTGCGGAACGGGACTATATCGAAGATTAACTCTTCGCTTCGGAAGTTATCCGGGGATCCGAAGACCACTTCCAGTGTAATTGAGCCTGTGCAATGGGCCTCTACGCCTGGAATGAGCCCTTAAAGGTCGTTTTTGTGGGTTTGATCCTTGAGGGGTCTATACCCATTTTTGCACACTGTGTCCTGATAAAGCAGGTTCAGGCTGCTGCCACGTCCATAAGGACTCGAGTGAGGTGAAATCCGTCGATGATTGGGTCTAGGACCAGTGCGGCGAATCCGCCATGATGGATACTAGTGGGGTGGTCCCTGCGATCAAAAGGTGATCGGACAGGAGGACCAAGGGTTGAACTTTGGGGCGACTGGCTCCAACGCATATACGTCCCTGAGCGCACGCTTCCGCTCCCTCTTGGGGATGTGGGTTGCGTATATCATGTTCACCGTCCGCACTTGCGGGGGAAACCTCTTCTGTCCTCCAGTGTGCGGCTGCCGGGGCTCCTCCTCGTCATCGCTATGCGGCCCCTTGTCCTTGTTTTCGGCAATTAACTTGCCGGCCTGCTTGAACACCCAACAATCCCTGTTGGTGTGATTGGCTGGCTTGTCTGGGGTGCCGTGTATTTGACACGAGCGATCGAGTATACGGTCCAAGCTGGACGGACCCGGCGTACTTTGTTTGAATGGCTTTTTCCGCTGACCGGGTTTAGAGCCTTTGAATCCGGCATTGACTGCCGTATCCTCAGTATTTTCGCTGTTAATGCGGCGCTTATGCTTGTTGCGACGTGACCTGCTATTGCCGTCCTTGGTATCTGAGGTACCATGGTTCTTTGATATGTTATTACTGCGAGCCAGCCAGCTGTCTTCTCCCGCACAAAAGCGGGTCATGAGCATCGTGAGAGCTGCCATAGATTTCGGCTTTTCCTGACCAAGGTGCCGGGCTAGCCACTCGTCTCGGATGTTGTGCTTGAAAGCCGCTAAGGCCTCCGCATCCGGACAGTCGACGATTTGATTTTTCTTTGTAAGGAACCGAGTCCAGAATTGCCTGGCCGACTCTTCTGGCTGCTGAATTATGTGGCTCAAGTCATCGGCGTCTGGTGGTCGCACATAAGTGCCCTGAAAGTTGTCGAGGAATGCGGCTTCCAGATCTTCCCAACAGCTTAATGGAGCCTGGCCTGTTAAGCCTCGCGCTGGTCCTTGAGCTTTAGTGGGAGGTATTTGATGGCGTGTAAGTCATCGCCGCGGGCCATGTGGATGTGGAGGAGGAATCCTCAATCCATACGCGGGATCTGTTGTGCCGTCGTATGATTCAATATTTACAGGTTTGAAACCTTCTGGGAATTGATGTTCCATTACTTCGTCTGTGAAGCATAAGGGGTGTGCGGCGCCTCTGTATTGGGCTATATCGCGACGCAGCTCGAATGGGTCTTGCCCGCTGTGTTCGGCCCGGCCGGATTTGCTTTTACTGTATCCGGCGTGACGTTTGTCGTCTCGCAGAGTGGTGCGCCCTCGTGATCCGTAGATCGATCTTGAATGCTTTGCCTTGTCCTCCAATATGTCTCGCAGGTCTGGCGTATCTCCCCATGCCTTTTTATTTGAATGGCGTTGGGGTGGAGGCTGAGCTTTTGGCTGGAATGCCTCTCTATCGCGGCCACGAGGTGGCCGATCAGCCGTATCATACGCTTCTTCCTCCAGTCGGGGTAGTAACCTGCCTTTGGGTAAACTCTTGGAGGGGCGCTCGAGTTTATATTCCTCGGCCGCGAGGACTTCAGTCCATTTGTCAGCTAGCAGATCTTGATCAGCTTGAAGCTGCTGCTGCTTTTTCTTCAGGCTATTTGCCGTGGCCATAAGCCGGCGCTTGAAGCGCTCTTGTTCGACGGGATCCTCTGGTACGGCGAATTCATCGTCGCTGAGGCTTGCCTCGTCTTCGGAGGGGGGCATGTTGTCATCCTCCTCCTCTCCGTCTGCCGCTCTCTCAGGAGAGCTGGCTCCTTCATCCTCCTGCTCTAAATCTTGCTGGAGGGGATTGTTGTTGTCTTCGGCACTATCCGGAGTGTTATTATCTCCTGTGCCGGTATCACCACTTTTGCTTTGGCGGGACTTAGAGCGGCGCCGCTGACGTCGGCGCTTGGGTTGCTTCTTGGAGGGGTCATCCTCCGCTATCTCGTCGCCATTGCCTTCTTTGGGTGTATCCACCATGTATATGTCATATGACGAGGTGGCTTTCCAGTGCCCTATAGGTGCTGGTTCATGTTCGTCTCCTACATCGTCGTCCATACCGTCGATGTCTTCGGAGTCGAAGTCGAGCATGTCGGTTAAATCATCGACAGTGGCTACGAAGTGGGTGGTGGGTGGGCGTCGAATTTCTTCGTCGTCCGCATCCCAATCCTGTTGGCCATAATCCGGCCAGGGCTCTCCTGACAAAGAGAGAGACCTTAGTGAATTCAGAATGTCGCCGAAGGGCGAGTGCTGAAAGATATCCGCGGCGGTGAATTCCATGATCGGCGCCCAATCGGATTCGATTGGCAGGGGCGCGGATGGTTCGGAGTCCGGAAAAGAGTCGCACCTTGGAGTCACGGGCTGCGCAGAGGATTATGCTGGTGTTTGGCTCGATCGCCGTTGAGACTGCAGCCCCTGAGGCGGTGTCTAACCACCCGTCCTCGACTGGCGCAGTTGGCTCCGAGCTAAGGGTCGGAGCTGATGCGGGCGCGGCCTCTGGGGTACTGTTCGGCGGCAGAGCTAGGTCATACCCATCGCGACAGTGCGGCGCGCCCGGCTGTGGCTCGAATCCGTCGAAGATCAAGTCTCCGCGGATGTCGGCCATGTAGTTCAAACTTCCAAATCTGACCTGATGGCCAGGGGCGTAGCTTTCAATCTGCTCCAGATGGCCAAGCGAATTAGCCCGCAGTGCAAAGCCGCGAATACGAAGATCTGTCCGGGGAGAAAAGTCTCACCCTGGACCGCATCGCTATCGATGATAGTAGGAGCCATCAAGCCTAACGGCGACGACACAGAGGAACTCTCAATGAAAGCACCAATGTCGGTGTCAAAACCGGCGGATCTCGGGTAGGGGGTCCCGAACTGTGCGTCTAGGCCGGATGGTAACAGGAGGCAGGGGACACGATGTTTTACCCAGGTTCGGGCCCTCTTGATGGAGGTAAAACCCTACGTCCTGCTTGATTAATATTGATGATATGGGTAGTACAAGAGTAGATCTACCACGAGATCAGAGAGGCTAAACCCTAGAAGCTAGCCTATGGTATGATTGTATGTTATGGTTGTTGTCCTACGGACTAAAACCCTTCGGTTTATATAGACACCGGAGAGGGTTAGGGTTACACAAGGTCGGTTACAAAGGAGGAGATATCCATATCCGTACTGCCTAGCTTGCCTTCCACGCCAAGTAGAGTCCCATCCGGACACGAGACGAAGTCTTCAATCTTGTATCTTCATAGTCTAACAGTCCGGCCAATGGAGATAGTCGGCTGTACGGAGACCCCCTAATCCAGGACTCCCTCAGCTATATTCTCTGAGTTCTGTGAAAAGATTTGTGAGGTTTTCATGGACGATTTTTCTGTCTATGGATCCTCTTTTGATGATTGCTTAAGCAAC
>NC_053026.1:463099333-463114235 GCF_003073215.2 Triticum urartu | reverse complement strand
ATGGAGCCACTCTGTGTGCAGGAGGCACTCGGGACCCTCGATTCTCTTAATCAAGCATCCACCACTATAAACGTATTAAGGTAAACCTAACCATATGATGAAACATATGGATCCAAATCAGCCCCTTACGAAGCAACGCATAAACTAGGGTTTAAGCTTCTGTCACTCTAGCAACCCATCATCTACTTATTACTTCCCAATGCCTTCCTCTAGGCCCAAATAATGGTGAAGTGTTATGTAGTCGACGTTCACATAACACCACTAGAGGCTAGACAACATACATCTTATCAAAATATCAAATGAATACCAAATTCACATGACTACTAATAGCAAGACTTCTCCCTTGTCCTCAGGAACAAACGTAATTACTCACAAAGCATATTCATGTTCATAATCAGAGGGGTAATAATATGCATATAGGATCTGAACATATGATCTTCCACCAAATAAACCAACTAGCATCAACTACAAGGAGTAATCAACACTACTAGCAACCTACTAGCACCAATCCCGGACTTTGAGACAAGAATTGGATACAAGAGATGAACTAGGGTTTGGAGATGAGATGGTGCTGGTGAAGATGTTGATGGAGATTGCCCTCTCCCGATGAGAGGAGCGTTGGTGATGACGATGGTGATGATTTCCCCCTCCCGGGAAGTTTCCCCGGCAGAACAGCTCTGCCGGAGCTCTAGATTGGATCCGCCAAGGTTCCGCCTCGTGGCGGCGGAGTCTCGTCCCGAAAAGTTCCTTCTATTTTTTCTCATCGAAAGACTTCATATAGGAGAAGATGGACGTCGGAGAGCCACCAGGGGGCCCACGAGGTAGGGGGGCGCCCGGGCGCGCCCCACCCTCGTGGACAGGGTGTGCCCTGGTCCTTCATCGCGAGGATTTTTATTATTTAAGAAGCTCCGTGGAGTTTCAGGACTTTTGGAGTTGTGCAAATAGGTCTCTAATATTTGCTCCTTTTCCAGCCCAGAATTCCAGCTGCCGGCATTCTCCCTTCCTTATGTAAACCTTGTAAAATAAGAGAGAATGAGCCATAAGTATTGTGACATAATGTGAAATAACAGCCCATAATGCAATAAATATCGATATAAAAGCATGATGCAAATGACGTAACTCAGCCCTCGCTGTGACGATTGCCGGACACATTCCGGAAGCAACAACCAAGGCGGCAAGAAGCTAAGATGAACACGGGAACCGCCAGGTGGTCTCTAGTAATAATTGATATACCCGCTTTTCACTATTTATGCGTAGCTTGCCCTGGGATAGGACATTTCGAATTGTCCTACTTTATGCTTATTGCACTACTTGTACCAAGTACGCTTCAACGTATTATTTAAATAACAATGCATATCATTAATCGTCATTGCATTATTTAAGTTTTTCTCTTTCTCTTATATGTCCATTTAGACATCCACGCACGCTCGACATCTCGTGAGCCACACCTGACATGGGGGCCCCAGCACCAGAACGTTTATAAAAAAGAAATTAAAAATAAATAATATATAATAAAAATTAATTATAATTAATTAATTTTAATTAAGAAGTTAATTAATGCTTAATTAATTAATTTTATATTAATTAAATAGTAATTAGTTTAACTAAGACCTAATTAACCTAAACAGGTATGACAGGTGGGTCCCACTGGACCCACATGTCAGGTTGACCAAGTCAACTCTGTTGACTGCTGACGTCAGCATGACATCATGCTGATGTCATATAATTCATTTTCGAATATAATTAATTAATTAAATCTCAGAAATTAATAAAATCTTTAGAAAATCATATCTTTTAATCCGTAACTCGGATTAAAATATTTTCAACATGAAAGTTGCTCAGAACGACGAGACGAATCCGGATACGCAACCCGTTCGTCCGCCACACCCCTCTAACCTATCGAACTCGCAACTTTCCCCCTCCGGCTCCTCTGTCCGAAAACGCGAAACACCGGGGATACTTTCCCGGATGTTATCCCCCTTCACCGGTATCACCTACTACCGCGGGCACCTCTAACGCCGTAACTTGTCATGTATGTCACACTCACTATCACTTTACTTCCCGTTCCCGCTACAACCAGTCGGCTAAGGTAGCGTGGGAGAACACTGCTATTGTGGCCGGGTTCTTCTAGACGCACCCTCATAGAGAAGCCAAAAACTGACTGTCATGATAAGGCGAGAGACTGGTCGCTGTTCGAGAGGTCTCAAGTCCTTAAAGACTTTTTCCGTTCGGGCGAGGAGTCGGCCTTGTCCGGCTTAGGTGTATAGCGCCCCAAATTCGGCCCTCCGAATACCAGGGGCTTCGCCAAAAATTTAAAATTGTAGACTTCCATGGCTAAGTGAGAGTGATAAAGCATTATAGTCCGATTGCTGGTTCGTTGCGCTGAACACCTCCCGAAGGACCCAAAATTGGGGTAAAGAGTGCTTCAGTATCCCGAACACCCCAGTACTAGTTACATGGGGGCAGAAGCCGACGACTGGCCAACTCTCAGATTTTATAAACGGCCGCACAGAAGGTAATATTTTAAATTAAGAAAGCGTCGCATGCAAATGAACTCGTTTCATATTACAGGATCACATGAGCATGTTCATTCAAAAATTACATCTCTGGCACATTCATCCGCCACAAGCGGGAACCCTTCAGGACACTCTCATAAATTCGGGGCAGCGATGCTCCTTGCCCTCCGGCGGCCCCTCCTTCACCAGCTTCACGGCGTCCAGCTTCGCCCAGTGCACCTTCGCCCGGGCAAAAGCCCTGCGCACCCTCGATGCACGGACCGCTTGATGACTTCAAGCCGTGGGCAGGCTTCCACAAGCCGCCTCACCAGACCGAAGTAGCTGCGACAGGGGCTCGCCAGGCCACATCCGGACTATAAGGCCCCTCATGGCCTGTTCGGCCGCCTTGTGAAGTTCGACCAACTGCTTCAGCTGGTCGCTCAAGGACGGGGTGTTCGGTCCCAGTATACTGAGACCAGAACAACTTCTCGAGCTCCCCTCCTCAGCCCGGTAAAACTCCGCGGCATCCAGTACACTGCGGGGAAGATCTGCAAACGCTCCTGGAGAGCTCCGAACTCGGGTAAGAAAAAGGAAAGTCTCCTTCACGTGCTTGCTTTGCAATGAATGCCTTACCCGCTGCTATCTTCTTCACCGCATCAATCTCCTGGAGGGCCTTGTGGGCTTCGAGCCTTGGCGCTCCGGACGCTTTCAAGCGCCTGCGCGAGCTCGGACTCTCGCGTCTTAGAGTCAAGCTCCAAGGACTCGTGCTTTTTGGCGAGAGCCTCGAGCTCTTGCTGCACCTCGCCTACTCGGGCTTCTTGCTTCTCCCGTTCAATGCGCTCCTTGGCCGCTTTGTCTTCGGCCTCGGACAACGCCTTCCTCAGGGTCGCCACTTCGGTCGTGGCCCCTGGCAAATCCATGATGATCCTATTACTTTACACCCGAACTTCTTTTTAACTATATAGACAGGGTATTCTTACCTTTGCTCCTCGAAGCTGCCTCTTGGTAAGGCCGAGCTCGTCCTCGGACCGCTTCAGGTCCTGCTTCAGTGCAGAGACCTCCGCAGTACGTGCGGCAGCGGCCAGCAGTGAAGCCTGCACATACACATAGACATACTCTAATTAGACTCCTGAGTTATCATTTGATCCTCTATTCGGCTTTTCTTCGCGAACGCCGAACAGAGCATCAGGGGCTACTATCTATGCGGTAATATTTTCTTATATTTTGATTGCTTACCTCAAAGCCTGTTAGGTGGCGCAACGCTTACGGTCAGGTTGTCTGTCTTGCGGACTACTATAGCATATGCTTGCATAATTCGGCACAAGCTCGGTATTGTTCTTCCCCCTCTTCTCCATCTCTAGACACGAGACCTCGACGCCCGGGCGGCGGGCTCACTTAACCCCCCGACCACGACTCATTGATAGTGCGGTGAGCTTTTCTCGAGCGCGACCCCGAAGACTAGGCGAGTTATTGACGGCACCCTCCTCTCTTGCCAGAGCAACCAGGCAAGCCCCCCCCTTTGATCACCAGATATCGCCTACTCTTCTCTATACTGCTTGCATTAGAGTAGTGTAGCATGTTACTGCTTCCCGTTAATCCTATACTGATGCATAGCCTGTCCTTGCTACTACTGTTGTTACCTTTACCTGCAATCCTAATGCTTAGTATAGGATGCTAGAGTTTTCATCAGTGGCCCTACATCCTTGTCCGTCTGCCATGCTATACTATCGGGCCGTGATCACTCGGGAGTTGATCACGGGTATATACTATATGCTTTATACATGATACATGTGGTGACTAAAGACGGGTCGGCTTGTGGAGCATCCGCGAGTGATTTACGGATTGGGGGCTGAAAGGACCTTTGTCCCAACGGCCCTCTGTGTGGATCTTTGAGGCGGAGCGACAGGGCAGGTTCCGACCACCTAGGAGAGAGGTGGGCCTGGCCCTGGTCGGCGTTCGCGGATACTTAACACGCTTAACGAGATCTGGGTATTTGATCTGAGTCTGGCCATTTGGTCTATACGCACTAACCATCTACGCGGGAGTAGTTATGGGTATCCCGGCGTCGTGGTATCAGCCGAAGCCTTCTTGACGTCAGCGACGGAGCGGCGCGCGCTGGATTGGACTGGAACGCCACTAGGCTAGGTCTGCTTCCGGCCGCCCACGCAACGTGCAGGTGTGCTAAGGGCGATGGGCCCAGACCCCTGGGCGCTTAGTTTAGACCGCGTGCTGACCTCTCTGTTGGGTCTAGGTGGGGCTGCGACGTGTTGATCTTTCGAGGCCGGGCATGACCCAGGAAAGTGTGTCCGGCCAAATGGGATCGAGCGTGTTGGGGTATGTGGTGCACCCCTGCAGGGAAGTTAATCTATTCGAATAGCCGTGATCTTCGGTAACAGGACGACTTGGAGTTGTACCTTGACCTTATGACAACTAGAACCGGATACTTAATAAAACACACCCTTCCAAGTGCCAGATACAACCGGTGATCGCTCTCTCACAGGGCGACGAGGGGAGGATCATCGGTTAGGATTATGCTATGCGATGCTACTTGGAGGACTTCAGTCTACTCTCTTCTACATGTTGCAAGACGGAGGCTGCCAGAAGCGTAGTCTTCGAAAGGATTAGTTATCCCCCTCTTATTCTGGCATTCTGCAGTTCAGTCCACATATGATACCCTTACTCCATTTGATACCCATGCATATGTAGTGTAGCTCCTTGCTTGCGAGTACTTTGGATGAGTACTCACGGTTGCTTTCTCCCTTTTCCCCCTTTCCTTTCTTCCTGGTTGTCGCAACCAGATGTTGGAGCCCAGGAGCCAGACGCCACCGTCGACGACGACTCCTACTACACCGGAGGTGCCTACTACTACGTGATGCCCGCTGACGACGACCAGGAGTAGTTAGGAGGATCCCAGGCAGGAGGCCTGCGCCTCTTTCGATCTGTATCCCAGTTTGGGCTAGCCTTCTTAAGGCAAACTTGTTTAACTTATGTCTGTACTCAGATATTGTTGCTTCCGCTGACTCGTCTATGATCGAGCTCTTGTATTCGAGCCCTCGAGGCCCCTGGCTTGTAATATGATGCTTGTATGACTTATTTTATTTGTAGAGTTGTGTTGTGATATCTTCCCGTGAGTCCTTGATCTTGATCGTACACATTTGCGTGCATGATTAGTGTACGGTCAAATCGGGGGCGTCACAAGTTGGTATCAGAGCCGACTGCCTGTAGGAACCCCCTTCCACACTCCTTGGCCGAAGTCGAGTCTAGACATTGCAAAAACTTTTACTAACTTGGTTGTGTGCCTTACGGGCCCACGTCGCCATCGGGTGGTACTAGGATCTTTTACTCCTCGACCTTTACTCTGGGACTCTGAACTCTCTTCTACTCGGGTTAAACGAATTTACTAACTCTGACACTAGGATCCCGTTACGACATTCACCCCAAAGTTGGATAAGCCCTAGTTATTCTTTAGAAATTGTATTTGAACATTATCCACATTGTCATTTGACTCCTGTGAAAACATTGTTTTCAGATGGAACCCACGAGGCAGGTCGTGCGCCACACGACGGCCATTGGTGCCTCAGGATCACCTGCTGTGTTGGTTGAGATGATGACCTATCTGGGTTATCGCTGGCACCCTGAGTACACCGTCTATGAGGAGTATCAGGACTTCAACCAGGAGCAGTACCGTGCCATCGTCCACCTCTACTCTCGGGAGTATGACTCCACTACCGTGCTGCACACTGCTCATGGTGTTGGAGTGACTATCGATATGGCGGTCCACGATGCTGCTTATGCTGCTCTGACACGTCTTCGGAGAGTATCAGGAGTTGGATACCTCCCCCTTCAGGCACATTGCTATCGCATCCGATGTTGGTGCGGAGGGTTACTACACTGCTGCCTACTCCACTGTCACCCGAGCATTCTACCATCAGAACCTGGTTCTGCATGCTGATGGGCTGGATAGAGCTAACCGAGCTCTTCGCCACGAGTTTACACCACCCGTCAGCACCTGTACCGTGCTCTGACGCTGTTGCACCCCTCTGTCCGATCTGGTGATCTGTCGCGTTCTGCGGTCTACCCTGCCAGGACCGTGATGCCCTAGGGCGCCGGCTGGCCAGATGTGGGAGGCTACTCTCCTGCACTTGGTCCTCTCCTGCCACCTGTGCATCGGGTTCCGCACCAGAGTATCCGCGGACCCCAGGCTACTCGCGTGGAGGTCTTCCCTTCGCGTCATTACCAGCTGTCGGGCTACACCTACCTCCGCAGTACCGCATGGGACTGACGTAGACTTGCTTATTAGGGTTAGATGCATTCGCCGCGAGCCTGTGTGCCGCCTATGATGTCTTAGCCTTTGTACTGAACACTGTGTGACGAACTCTATGCATGATCTCTTTTGTAAGATAAGTCGACTACTATGTAGTATCTATCGTGCTGGTTTCGTTGTGCATGTTTCATCATGAATGACTCTTGTTTTTTTGCAAATTCTCAATGCTGAACTACCCCTGTTAAATATTAGCAGGATGGTTAGACCAGGTGGTCGTGGTCGTGGTGGCAACGCCCCACCACCGCCTGAGTACATGGCTGGTATGATCCAACAGCTTGAGATGAATCGCCAGTTCATGGAGAATATGATGGCTCAGTTTCCTCGCCCCAATATGAACCAGCAGCCAACCCCAGTAACTCTGCAGGATTTCATGCGCCTGAACCCAACTGTGTACCGCAGCTCAACTCAGCCTCTGGATGCTGATGACTGGCTCCGTGACATCACCTATGAGATGGAGTCTGCTGATGTAGCCCCTGCCAGCTATGTCACCTTTGCTTCCTTCTTCCTGAAGGGACCCGCAGCTCAATGGTGGGACAGCCACAGGCGTACACTGCCAGCTGGAACAATCATCACCTGGCCAGACTTCCAAGCTGCCTTCCGTGCTCGCTTCATTCCTCAGGGAGTTATGGACCGGAAGAAGCGTGAGTTCCGCAACCTCACCCAAGGCAACAAGACTGTGGAAGCTTATCAGCGGGAGTTTCTGGACTTGTCCCGCTATGCTGAAGAGGACATTGCAACTGATGCACGCAGACAGGAGAAGTTCCGGGATGGCCTTCAAGCTGACATCAAACTCGCACTTCTAGTGCATGATTTTGCTGATTTCGCCACTCTGGTGAACAAAGCCATCAATGTCGAAACTGGTCTGCAGGAATACCAGAGCTCTCACAGGCGCAACCGTGACACGGGCTCATCTTCGGGCCCGTCCTCGCAGAAGCGCAAGATATGGATTCCCAATAGCTTGTACCAGCCGGATGCACCTACCCCAAGGCAGACCTATGCTGCACCTCGTCTGCCTACTCCTCCGACTAGGCGGCCAAGACTCCCAGCTCCACCACCACAAGCTCCTGTTCCCACTCCCAATAATGGATTGTGCTTCAGGTGTGGACAACCAGGGCATCGTGCTAGGGAATGCAACCAGAACCCGAATCAACTGGCCCTTCCAGCAACTGGCCGTGGAAGCAACCAGCCCCGCAGCAACAATGCCAAGTCTTATGGTCGTGTTCATGCCAACCACGTTGATCTGAGCGAAGCTCAAGACCAGCCTGCTACTGTGATGGGTACCCTCCTCGTAAATTCAGTACCAGCATCCGTTTTATTTGATACAGGTGCATCGCATTCATTCATGTCAGAAGGTTTTGCATGCTTGCACGACATTAAATGTGAGAACATGGATGCTTCACTATTAGTACACACCCCTGCGGGCCAATGTCGAACCTCCATGATTTGCAACGACGTCCCTGTAGAAATCGAAGGACTGGAATTCCTTGTCTCTCCCATCGTACTGAAGTCCTGTAGCATTGATCTCATTCTGGGAATGAATTGGTTAAAAGCGCATACTGCTTCTATAGTTTGCGCCACTAAGGTCGTCCATCTGCTACACCCTTCTGATGAAATAATAGCTTATCAAGCTCATCTAGTTCAGAACGCCGAGGCACGACTTTATGCCTTGAATGCGTTGAACGCTGCACCACTCGAGGGCATTGAAAACGTCTTCGTTCGTGAATTCCAAGATGTATTCCCAGAAGAACTTCCAGGGATTCCCCCTGCTAGAGCTGTCGAATTCATCATCGACTTGAAACCCGGCACTACCCCTATAGCTAAACGACCCTACAAGATGCCGCCGCATGAACTCATTGAGCTTAAGGAGGAAATCGACAAATCTCTTGTCAAAGGTTTCATTCGCCCAAGTTGCTCTCCTTGGGGAGCACCTTCTCTCTTTGTTAAGAAGAAGGATGGGACAAACCGATTAGTCCAAGACTACCGTCCTATAAACCAAGCTACCATTCAGAATAAATATCCTCTTCCTCGATCAATGATCTTTATGATCAACTGGCTGGCTCATCAGTGTTCTCCAAACTCGACTTGAGGTTGGGTTACCACCAGATCCGTGTTCGTGAAGAGGACATCCCAAAAACCGCCTTCGTGACTCGGTATGGATCATACGAGTACACCGTCATGTCATTCGGCTTAACGAATGCTCCCGCCACCTTCTCTCGTCTGATGAATTATATATTCATGGATTACCTCGACAAGTTCGTCGTGGTTTATCTGGACGATATCCTTGTATTTTCCAAGAACGAGGAAGAACATGCTGGACATCTGCGTCTTGTGCTAGAGAAGCTTCGAGAACATCAGCTGTATGCTAAGTATTCCAAGTGTGAATTCTGGCTTCCCGAAGTAACCTATCTTGGGCATGTCATCTCCAAAGATGGTATTGCCGTCAACCCTGAACGAGTTCAGGCTATTCTCGATTGGACTCCTCCGAAGAATGTGAAGCAAGTCCGAAGTTTTCTCGGTCTCGCCAGCTATTGCCGTCGATTCGTCGAGAACTTCTCCAAGATTGCCAGGCCTCTGACTAATTTGTTGCATAAGGGTGTCAAGTTCGACTGGACAGACAAGTGTCAGGAAAGTTTCCAGGCGCTCAAAGACAAGTTGACTTCTGCCCCCGTACTTGCTCCACCTGATACTAAGAAGGACTTCGTCATTTACTGCGACGCTTCCCGCCAAGGATTAGGCTGTGTCCTAATGCAAGAGCGCAGAGTGATTGCTTATGCCTCTCGTCAACTGCGCCCTCACGAAGAAAACTACCCAGTTCACGACCTCGAGCTTGCTGCTGTCATTCATGCACTGAAGCAGTGGCGACATTACCTTCTCGGTAATCGTTGCGAGATCTTCACCGACCATCAAAGTCTGAAGTATCTGTTTACTCAGCCAGATTTGAACCTACGCCAGCAAAGATGGATGGAGACTGTTGCAGACTTTGACGTGGATATATCATATACCCCCGGCAAGGCTAATGTAATGGCTGATGCCTGAGCCGCAAGTCTTACTGCAACCACCTCCAGGTCCACAAAGTTCAGCCCTCGCTTGCCGAATATTTTAGAAGGCTGAACCTCCATATTGTTCCTCCGGGATCACTCGCTCCCCGTCCCGAAGGTTTCCCCAAACGGAACCTCCATGTTGTTTCCAAGGGTTCTCTCAATACCCTGGTTGCGAAACCAGATCTTCGGGACACCATTAAATGGATACAGAAATGTGACGATGAAGTCCTCAAGATTAAGCGCGACCTCAAAGGGGAAAAGCCCTCATTCTCACGATCGCCGACGATGCGCCTTGTATTTCAAAGGCCGCTAGTGTACCATGTTCGAAGAAAACCTGGATAAGACTAAAAGGGTAGGCAGAAGCTCATGACGCCTCTGTCCATCCATCCTGGTAGTACAAAGATGTATCAGGATATTCGTCAAAGATTCTGGTGGTCTAATATGAAGCAGGACATTGCTCGTTATGTTGCTGAGTGTGACATTTGTCGCCGAATCAAAGCAGAGCATCAAAGGCCTGCTGGAACTCTGCAACCTATCTCTATTCCTGAATGGAAATGGGACCATGTTGAAATGGACTTCGTCACTGGATTTCCCAAATCGCAGAAAGGTAATGATGCTATTCTTGTCGTCATTGACCGGCTTTCCAAAGTTGCCCATTTCCTGGCGGTCAAAGAGACAATCACTGCTAGTCAGCTTGCTACTCTCTACATGGCCAGAATTGTTTCACTTCACGGTATCCCACTGGTTATCAGTTCAGACCTTGGGCAGCTTATTCACCTTCAAGGGTTTTGGGGGCGAGTCCAAAGAAGCTAGGGACTCATCTGTCGTTCACAGTACTGCCGTCATCCTCCAGTCACAAGGGCAAGTGAACGTGTCAACAAGTTCTCGAAGGACATGCTTCGAGCTGTGTTGTAATCTCTCGGAAAAGAAAAATGGGAGGAAATCTTCTTCCATATGCGAGTTCTTATAATAATAGCTATCAAGCTAGTCTAAATGTCCCCCTTCGAAGTGCTATATGGACGAAAGTGTCGAACCCCTCTGAACTGGTCAGAAACTGGGGAACGTCCACTCTTTGGTCCGGATATTATCCAACAGGCCGAAGAACAAGTTCGCATTATTCGCGAGAATCTCAAGACTGCTCAGTCACGTCAGAAAAGTCAGTATGACCGTCATCACCAAGACATGGTCTATCAACCTGGCGAAAAGGCTTATCTTCGAGTTACACCAATGAAGGGTGCTCACCGCTTCGGGATCAAGGGCAAGCTAGCTCCTCGCTATATCGGTCCCTTCACTATTCTCGAAAGGCGTGGAAAGGTGGCATATCAACTGGAGCTTCCGCCGAACCTTTCTCAGGTTCACGATGTGTTCCATGTGTCACAACTCCGCCGTTGCTTCAAGGATCCAATCCGAGCGGTGGATCATGAAGTGCTCGAATTGCAACAGGACCTCTCTTATAAAGAGCATCCGGTCCGCATTCTTGACCAAGCTGAACGCCGCACACGTCAGAAGGCGATCAATTCCTCAAAGTCCAGTGGTCGAATCACTCTGAAGACGAAGCCACTTGGGAACGCGAGGATCGCCTGCGTGAAGAATACCCCGCGTTGTTTCCTTCTACCTCTAAATCTCGGGACGAGATTTCTTGTAGTGGAGGAGTTTTGTAACGCCCGGATAATTAAGCTACAGTGATTCCCCGCTAATGATGCCACGTCACCACGGTTACTGTGATAAACTCTCGATAGATCAGAACCGAAACAAATTCAAAATTTAAATAAAAGAAAACAATAAAAGTTTTCAAAAATTAAAACAAAAATGTTCGGTGGTTGCCCAAATATTACAAAGATAATTATGGTGTAAGGTTCACAATTTTATAAAATGCCTAAGTGTTTATAAATAAATAAAAACAGGAAAGAAAATAAATAAACAGAAAACAGAAAACAATACAAAAAAAAGGAAGAGAAACCCCCTCCCTGGGCCGTGGCCCAACTGGGCCAACCCCCGGCCCAGCCGGCCACCCCACCAGGCCGGCCCACCTCCCCTCCTACTATCCCTCCCACCGTGACCTAACCCATCCCACGATCCCCACTTCCTCTCCCCACGTCTCCCTCATCCTCCCACTCCGCCGCCACACACGCACGCACGCACACTCGGTGGGGCGGGCACCCGAGCCGCCGCACCCCTGAGGCCGCCGCCCGCCGGCGCCGGGAACCGCCACCCACTCGCGCCCCCCCTCGCTCTCCCCCTCCTCCCCGATCCAGATCGGATCGGGGGAACGGACCCTGCGGCGACGACTGCGCCGCCCCCACGCCGCCTGGGCCGCGCCGGCACGCTCCCCCGCCGGACTGCCTCCCGCTCCGCCGCTCGTCCCCGTCGTTCCTTCCCAAAGGCTCCACCGAGCCTCGCCGCCCCCCTGCTCAGCAACGCTGGTGAGGACCCCGGTCCTCCTCCCCGTCCCCTCTCGCCGGCGCTCGCCTCACCCGTGCTGCGTTTGGCCAGGCGTGCCCCGCGTCGACCAAGCCCTGCCTTGCCCTCCACCGCACGCGCCGGCCGCATCCAGCGCGACACGCGCGCTCGCGCTGGCCGCACCCCGCGCCCCCCACTTCTGCTCGCCGCGGTGCCTCGCACCGGGCCGCACCGCACCGACTTGCGCCCTCCAGTCCTCGCCCGTTCGCGGCCACGGCCGCGCCTCCTCTGTCCCTTGCCCTGGCCGGCGCCCTCCTCCGCCCCAGCCGGTGCCAGGGACCAGGCGGGCCGCAACGCCCCGTCGCCACGGTGGCCTCGCCCCTCTGCGCCACTTTTGGTCACCGCTCGCCTCCCCCTGTGGCTCCGGCCTAGCCTCCCCGCGGCCACTGCCGCAGCTCCTGCTGGGTCGCGGCCGAGCGCCGCCTCCGGCTACTGCAGGCACCACCGCGGCCTCGCCCCGCTTCGGTCGTGGCCACGCCGTGGCCACCGCCCCCCCCCCCTGTTCCGGTGCCCTCCCGGGTCAGCCTGCACCTGGGCGTGCGCCCGTTACCCGAACGCCCGCTAAGGCTCTCGCTGAGCCACTGACATGGGGGCCCCAGCCCCAGAACGTTTAAAAAAAAAGAAATTAAAAAAAATATAATAATAAAATTAATTAATTAATTAAATATTTAATTAAGGAAATAATTAAGTTAATTAATTATACTTAATTAACAGTTAATTAGATTAACTAAGACCATTAACCTAAACAGTATATGACAGGTGGGTCCCACTGGACCCGCATGTCAGGTTGACCAAGTCAACTCTGTCGACTGCTACGTCAGCATGACATCATGCTGATGTCATAAATCTATTTTCGAATTAAGTTAAATAATTAATTAAATTTCAGAAATTAATAAAATCTTTAGAAAATCATATCTTTTAATCCGTAACTCGGATTAAAATATTTTCGAACATGAAAGTTGCTCAGAACGACGAGACGAATTCCCGGATACGCAACCCGTTCGTCCGCCACACCCCGCTAACATCGAACTCGCAACTTTCCCCCTCCGGTCCTCTGTCCGAAAACGCGAAACACCGGGGATACTTTCCCGGATGTTATCCCCCTTCACCGGTATCACCTACTACCGCGTTAGGGCACCTCTAACGCCGTAACTTGTCTTGTCATGCATCACTATGCATATGCTTGCATTATATTTATTGTTTCTTCCCCCTCTTCTCTCTCTAGACACCGAGACCGACGCCGCTGCTACCCCGTACGACTACGGAGTTGACGACCCCTCTCTCTTGCCAGAGCAACCAGGCAAGCCCCCCCCTTTGATCACCAGATATCGCCTACTCTTCTCTATACTGCTTGCATTAGAGTAGTGTAGCATGTTACTGCTTCCCGTTAATCCTATACTGATGCATAGCCTGTCCTTGCTACTACTGTTGTTACCTTTACCTGCAATCCTAATGCTTAGTATAGGATGCTAGTATTTTCATCAGTGGCCCTACATCCTTGTCCGTCTGCCATGCTATACTATCGGGCCGTGATCACTCGGGAGTTGATCACGGGTATATACTATATGCTTTATACATGATACATGTGGTGACTAAAGACGGGTCGGCTTGTGGAGCACCCGCGAGTGATTCACGGATTGGGGGCTGAAAGGACCTTTGTCCCAACGGCCCTCTGTGTGGATCTTTGAGGCGGAGCGACAGGGCAGGTTCCGACCACCTAGGAGAGAGGTGGGCCTGGCCCTGGTCGGCGTTCGCGGATACTTAACACGCTTAACGAGATCTGGGTATTTGATCTGAGTCTGGCCATTTGGTCTATACGCACTAACCATCTACGCGGGAGTAGTTATGGGTATCCCGGCGTCGTGGTATCAGCCGAAGCCTTCGTGACGTCAGCGACTGAGTGGCGTGCGCCGGATTGGAATGGAAGGCCACTAGGCTAGGTCTGCTTTCGGCCGCGTTTGCAACGTGCAGGTGTGCTAAGGGTGAGGGCCCAGACCCCTGGGCGCTTAGGTTTAGACCGGCGTGCTGACCTCTCTGTTGGTCTAGGTGGGGCTGCACGTGTTGATCTTCCGAGGCCGGGCATGACCCAGGAAAGTGTGTCCGGCCAAATGGGATCGAGCGTGTTGGGGTATGTGGTGCACCCCTGCAGGGAAGTTTAATCTATTCGAATAGCCGTGATCTTCGGTAACAGGACGACTTGGAGTTGTACCTTGACCTTATGACAACTAGAACCGGATACTTAATAAAACACACCCTTTCAAGTGCCAGATACAACGGTGGTCGCTCTCTCACAGGGCGACGAGGGGAGGATCATCGGTTAGGATTATGCTATGCGATGCTACTTGGAGGACTTCAGTCTACTCTCTTCACATGTTGCAAGACGGAGGCTGCCAGAAGCGTAGTCTTCGAAAGGATTAGTTATCCCCCTCTTATTCTGGCTTTCTGCAGTTCAGTCCACATATGATACCCTTACTCCATTTGATACCCATGCATATGTAGTGTAGCTCCTTGCTTGCGAGTACTTTGGATGAGTACTCACGGTTGCTTTCTCCCCCTTTTCCCCCCTTTCCTTTCTTCCTGGT
>NC_053026.1:463084394-463098333 GCF_003073215.2 Triticum urartu | reverse complement strand
AATACGAAGAGAGATAAAGGAGCTGAGAACCCCGTTGCAGACAACTTATCTAGGTTAGAGAATGTTCTTGATGACCCACTTCCTATTGATGATAGCTTTCCCGATGAACAATTAAATGTCATAAGTACTTCTCATAGTACCCCTTGGGATGCTGATTATGCTAATTACATAGTTTCTAAATTTATACCACCTAGCTTCACATACCAACAAAAGAAAAAGTTCTTCTATGATTTGAGACATTACTTTTGGGATGACCCACATCTTTATAAAGAAGGACTAGATGGTGTTATTAGACGTTGTGTACCTGAGCATGAACAGGAACAGATCCTACGCAAGTGCCATTCCGAAACTTATGGAGGACACCACGCGGGAGATAGAACTGCACATAAGGTATTGCAATCAGGTTTTTATTGGCCTACTCTCTTCAAGGATGCCCGTAAGTTTGTCCTATCTTGTGATGAATGTCAAAGAATTGGTAATATTAGTAGACGTAAAGAAATGCCTATAAATTATTCACTTGTTATTGAATCGTTTGATGTTTGGGGCTTTGATTATATGGGACCTTTTCCTGCCTCTAATGGATATACACATATTTTACTTGCGGTTGATTACGTTACTAAGTGGGTAGAAGCTATTCCAACTAGTAGTGCTGATCATAACACTTCTATTAAAATGCTTAAAGAAGTTATTTTTCCGAGGTTTGGAGTCCCTAGATATTTAATGACTGATGGTGGTTCACATTTTATTCATGGCTCTTTCCGTAAAATGCTTGCTAAATATGACATCAATCATAGAATTGCATCTCCATATCACCCACAGTCTAGTGGTCAGGTAGAATTGAGTAATAGAGAACTTAAATTAATTTTGCAAAAGACTGTCAATAGGTCTAGAAAGAATTGGTCCAATAAACTTAATGATGCATTATGGGCCTATAGAACTGCATATAAAAATCCTATGGGTATGTCTCCGTATAAAATGGTATACGGAAAAGCATGTCACTTACCTCTCGAACTAGAACAGAAGGCATATTGGGCTATTAAAGAGATCAATTATGATTTCAAACTTGCCAGTGAAAAGAGGTTATTTGATATTAGCTCACTTGATGAATGGAGAACCCAAGCTTATGAAAATGCCAAGTTGTTTAAAGAAAAGGTTAAAAGATGGCATGACAAAAGGATACAAAAGTGTGAGTTTAATGTAGGTGATTATGTATTGCTATACAACTCCCGTTTAAGATTTTTTGCAGGGAAACTTATCTCTAAATGGGAAGGCCCCTATGTTATCGAGGAGGTCTATCGTTCCGGTGCCATAAAAATCAACAACTTCGAAGGCACAAATCCGAAGGTGGTAAACGGTCAAAGAATTAAACACTATATCTCAGGTAATCCCATAAATGTTGAAACCAATATTATAGAAACCGTAACCCCGGAGGAATACATAAGGGACACTTTCCAGAACATTTCAGACTCCGAAAAGGAATAGGTATGTGGTACGGTAAGTAAACCGACTCCAAAACAATTTTTAAGGCAATATTTCTCCATTTTGGAATATTTAGAAAAATAGAAAATTAAGTAGCAGTCCGGGAAGGACACGAGGGCCCCACGAGGGTGGAGGGCGTGCCCTACCCCCTGGGCGCGCCCCCTACCTCGTGAGCTCCTCATGTGCCTTCCGGACTCCGTTTTCTTGCACGATACGTATTTTGGTCGGTAAAAATTCACTATATAATCTCCTGGGGTTTTGACTCCCGTATCACGCAAAAATCTCCTGTCTTTGTTTCGAGCAGTTTTCTGTCAGGGTTGTCAAGGCCAGGCACTATGTCGTCTCCCCCCTCCTCCAACCATGAGGGCAACGATGCTTGGCTAATGAAGATAGAGCTAAAGAGAAAATAACCTATGGAGATCAACAAGGATGAAGGGATCAAGAAGGCCATGGAGGACCAAGATCCAGCAACAGAAGACACCCTTCAACTGGATCATAATCTTCTTACCCCTACAGAAATTGAAGCTTTCAAGATGATTGAGTTGGCTCGTATACAAAATAAGTATCTCACACGTGAAAATATTTTGTTGAAGGAGCATATCATCGCACTCAAGGGCATTATCCGCAAGTTAGAAGACCTCCTACGCTCGATGTGCGACTATCCGTCATCAATAACCCCACCTTCTTCATCAACAAAGGAGACATAATCACATGGGTATGGGCACTCCCCTTGGCAACTACCAAGCTGGGGGGAGGTGCCCCGGTATCGTATCACAATCACAACTCCTATCTTTACCGTTTTTCTTAGTTCGATCCTATTAGTAGTATTTTTGATCTAGTAGAATAAAGTTTATGGCATGATCTAGTTTTGAGTTTTGCCTTATGATCTCTCTATGTAATCGAGTCCGTGAGCTATATAATAAATATTAGTGTTGAGTCAAGGGCTTGATTTTCTTGCTATGATCCCAAATAAAAGAAAAGAAAAGAGAAAAAAGAATAAGAAGAAACAAAAGTTCATATTGATCTTATTGATAGTAATGACTTCACATAGAAAGAGTGTGATGATTAAAAATTGTTGGGAGTTGGCAGACATAGCTTTGGTCATCGTTGCAATTAATAGGAAGTAATAAGGAAAGAGAGGTTTCACATATTAATATACTATCATTGACATCTTTTATGATTGGGAGCACTCATCAAAATATGACATGCTAAAGAGTTGATGTTGGACAAGGAAGACAACGTAATGGGTTATGTTTTCTTACATTTGAGATAAAGTATGTTGTCAGGGATCATCCAACATGTTGAGCTTGCCTTTCCCCCTCATTCTAGCCAAATTCTCAGCACCAAGTAGAGATACTACTTGTGCTTCCAAATACCCTTAAACCAGTCTTGCCATAAGAGTCCACCATATCTACCTATGGATTGAATAAGATCCTTCAAGTAAGTTGTCATCGGTGCAATGCAATAAAAATTGCTCTCTAAATATATATGATTGATTGGTGTGGGAGAAATAAGCTTTATACGATCTTGTGATGTGGAAGTAATAAAAGCGACGGACTGCATAATAAAGGTTCATATCACAAGGGGCAATATAAAGTGACGTTCTTTCACATTAATATTTTGTGCATCCAACCATAAAAGCGCATGGCAACCTCTGCTTCCCTCTACAAAGGGCCTATCTTTTATTATTATCTTCTACCTTATGCAAGTGTCATGGTGATCTTCACCTCTCCCTTTTTCATTTTATCCTTTGGCAAGCACAGTATGTTGGAAAGATCCTGATAGACATATCTAATTGGATGTAGGTGGGCATAAGTTATTATTGTTGACATTACCATTGAGGTAAAAGGTTGTGGGGCGAAACTATAAGCACCTATCTTTCTCTGTGTCCGACTAAAACTCCGTAACCACAAGTATTGCGCGAGTGTTAGCAATTATGAAGGACTAGATGATAGTTGAGTTTGTGGACTTGCTTTTCAGCTCTGACATAGACTCTTTCTGATGTTATGATAAATTGCAATTGTTTCAATGACTGAGGTTATAGTTTGTTGGTTCTCAATAAGGTTTCTGATTCGTACTTTTGCATTGCAAATAGATCATCACTTGAACATAAGTAATCATATGACAATATCTATGTATGTCGTTGTTATGAGAATAATCATGATGCCCTCATGTCTGTATCTTATTTTTATCGACGCCTCTACCTCTAAACATGGGGACATATTTATTGTTATCGGCTTTCGCTTGAGGACAAGCGAGGTCTAAGCTTGGGGGAGTTGATACGTCCATTTTGCATCATGCTTTTATATCGATATTTATTGCATTATGGGATGTTATTTCACATTATGTCACAATACTTATGGCTATTCTCTCTTATTTTACAAGGTTTACATAAGGAGGGAGAATGCCGGCAGCTGGAATTTTGGGCTGGAAAAGGAGCAAATATTAGAGACTTATTCCGCACAACTCTAAAAGTCTTGAAACTCCACGGAATACCTTATAATAAATAAAGAAAAATCCTCGCCAAAGATGAAGACCAGGGGGCCCACACCCTGCTCACGAGGGTGGGGGACGCGCCCCCTACCTCGTGGGCCCCCTGGTGGATCTCCGATGACCATCTTCTCCTATATGAAGTCTTTCGTCGAGAAAAAAATAAGAAGCAACCTTTCGGGACGAAACTCCGCCGCCACGAGGCGGAACCTTGGCGGATCCAATCTAGAGCTCCGGCAGAGCTGTTCTGCTGGGGAAACTTCCCTCTCGGAGGGGGAAATCATCGCCATCGTCATCACCAACGCTCCTCTCATCGGGAGAGGGCAATCTCCATCAACATCTTCATCAGCACCATCTCATCTCAAAACCCTAGTTCATCTCTTGTATCCAATTCTTGTCTCCAAGTCCGGGATTGGTGCTAGTAGGTTGCTAGTAGTGTTAATTACTACTTGTAGTTGATGCTAGTTGGTTTAATTGGTGGAAGATCATATGTTCATATCCTTTATGCATATTATTACCCCTCTGATTATGAACATGAATATGCTTTGTGAGTAGTTACATTTGTTCCTGAGGACAAGGGAGAAGTCTTGCTATTAGTAGTCATGTGAATTTGATATTCGTTCGATATTTTGATAAGATGTATGTTGTCTAGCCTCTAGTGGTGTTATGTGAACCTCGACTACATAACACTTCACCATTATTTGGGCCTAGAGGAAGGCATTGGGAAGTAATAAGTATATGATGGGTTGCTAGAGTGACAGAAGCTTAAACCCTAGTTTATGCGTTGCTTTGTAAGGGGCTGATTTGGATCCATATGTTTCATGCTATGGTTAGGTTCACCTTAATACTTTTGTTGTAGTTGTGGATGCTTGCAATAGAGGTTAATCATAAGTGGGATGCTTGTTCAAGTAAGAACAACACCCAAGCACCGGTCCACCCACATGCCAAATTATCAAAGTACCGAATGCGAATCATATGAACGTGATGAAAACTAGCTTGACGATATTCCCATGTGTCCTCGGGAGCACTTTTCCTTATATAAGAGTTTGTCCAAGCTTGTCCTTTGCTACAAAAAGGATTGGGCCACCTTGCCGCACTTTATTTACTTTTGTTACTTGTTGCTCGTTACAAATTATCTTATCACAAAACTATCTGTTACCACTTATTTCAGTACTTGCAGAGAATACCTTGCTGAAAACCTCTTATCATTTCCTTCTGCTCCTCGTTGGGTTCGACACTCTTACTTATCGAAAGGACTATGATAGATCCCCTATACTTGTGGGTCATCAGCGCGCCCTGGGGAGTCCTACTCCCATCGGGAGTAGGATTCCCCCCTTCCCATGTAGTAGGAGTAGGAGAGTGGGAAAGGGAAGAGAGAAGAGAAGGAAGGAGGGGGCACCGCCCCTCCCCCCTAGTCCAATTTAGACTAGGCCTTGGGGGGGGCTGCCCTAGGCAGCCCATCCCTCTCTCCCCTAAAGCCCATTAGGGCCCATATACTCCCCGGGGGGTTCCGGTACCCCCCGGTACTCTAATTAATGTCCGAACTCACTCGGAACCATTCCGATGTCCAAACATAGTCATCCAATATATCAATCTTTATGTCTCGACCATTTCGAGACTCCTCGTCATGCCCGTGATCACATCCGGGACTCCGAACAACCTCTAGTTCATCAAAACACATAAACTCATAATACCGATCGTCACCGAAGGTTAAGCGTGTGGACCCTACGGGTTCGAAAACTATGTAGACATGACCGAGACATGTCTCCGGTCAATAACCAATTGCGGAACCTGGATGCTCATATTGGCTCCCACATATTCTACGAAGATCTTTATCGGTCAAACCGCATAACAACATACGTTGTTCCCTTTGTCATCGGTATGTTACTTGCCCGAGATTCGATCGTCGGTATCTCAATACCTAGTTCAATCTCGTTACCGGCAAGTCTCTTTACTCGTTCCGTAATACATCATCCCGCAACTAACTCATTAGTTGCAATGCTTGCAAGGCTTTAAGTGATGTGCATTACCAAGAGGGCCCAGAGATACCTCTCCGACAATCAGAGTGACAAATCCTAATCTCAAAATACGCCAACCCAACAAGTACCTTTGGAGACACCTGTAGAGCACCTTTATAATCACCCAATTACGTTGTGACATTTGGTAGCACACAAAGTGTTCCTCCGATAAACGGGAGTTGCATAATCTCATAGTCATAGGAACATGTATAAGTCATGAAGAAAGCAATAGCAACAAACTAAACGATCAAGTGTTATGCTAACGGAATGGGTCAAGTCAATCACATCATTCTCTAATGATGTGACCCCGTTAATCAAATGACAACTCATGTCTATGGCTGGGAAACTTAACCATCTTTGATTCAACGAGCTAGTCAAGTAGAGGCATACTAGTGACACTCTGTTTGTCTATGTATTCACACATGTATTATGTTTCTGGTTAATACAATTCTAGCATGAATAATAAACATTTATCATGAAATAAGGAAATAAATAATAACTTTATTATTGCCTCTAGGGCATATTTCCTTTAGTAAGTCCTTAATCCACATGCCTTTTAACTACTACTTACTCTGACTTGTGCTTGAACTGCATGGTTTGCAGCCAATGTCTATTACTCTTTTCAATTTTATACACAATTGTCTTAGTGTATCATTGCACCTTACAAGGTTTAAAAGAGAGGAGTGATGTTCCTTTGATCTTGATCTGTAATCTAGTTCCGTGCTGGACTTGCCCACACAATGTTACAATTGCATGTTTGTCTGTTCTCAGTTGTTTTGTGATATGAATGATGTCATACTATGCTTACCATATTATAAACTTTGTCTCTTTATCCTTAGCTGTCAATACAATGTGAAGAAATAGACAATACATTAGCCATGGTACATGGTCATATGTTTGGAACCTGGTTTTATTATGTAATTTGCAGTAAAATACAAGTAATATTTTACATGGTTTCACCAGAATAAGTTTTGTATATAGACCAAAGCTATTTTGTTTGGTTTTGCTGCCTCCTTAATATCTTCTGTTCTGGTACTACTACTGTAAAAACTCAACTTTTCAGCAAGCTATGGAAAAAATGGTGGAACCGCCACCTTCTGAAGGTGATGAGGCAACTATAACCGCAATGTCACCTCTTGCTGCAGTGGGTCAGTACATGTCCACTAACAGTGCCAAAAGCACATTCCTGTGTAATACTTGGTTGTTAAGGCAATCTCGTCCAAACTGCCTCAGGATCAAGATATGCAAGCTCAAAACAATGTTATATCTGCGCTCCAGACACAAGTCCATTCCCTAACAGAGACCCTTTGTGAAACAAGGACAGCCATTGTTCGGTGTCGTCAAGATATGCATGGTTTTGAAACAAGACTATCAGACATTTGCTATGTTGTTCAGTAGCCTAGGAGAAATGAAGGCGAAGGTTATGGTGTTCCATCAAACAATACAGCATGAAAACGTAACAGTCAGGTCAAATGAACTGAGCTTCTGAACTTCTGGTGGTGCATTTATCTGCCAGACTATTAACTGTTATGCCAACCTTCCTTTTGTTTTATGGTTGTAATTTGTTTTGTTGCGATACAAAATTTGTTCTTAACGTTCAACCACCAGCTGAAGAAAACAGCAAGCCATTTTTGTATAGTTTAGGGTGTTCCCTATATTTGCACTGGTGGCGAAATTTGATTCCTAGTGGATGTAATCTGTGCAATCGCCTTAATAGCCCAGCGTTAGTTATGGGCTTATTTATTTCCTAGTCTTCTTTTTCCCTGGTTTGCTAGTGGCCGCAATAACCATGGGCCATATACAGACCATGGTAACCTTAACCCTGCTACGGGCCATAGGATCCATGGGCCTCCTACGGGCCGTCGGATAAATGGGCCGTAGAATCGGTGGGCCTCGGGCCGTCGGATAAATGGGTCCACATGGGTCGTAAACGGGCATAATTGGTATCAGCCCAGCACGGTAACGGGCCATTAACAGGTCGGAGGACATCAAAGTCTTAATTCTATCACAGGCATAACTGGTCATTAATGGGCCAGAATATAGGACGGGCTGGAAACGACGCAACGGGTTAACATGCCACAAACGGGCCGATTCTAGCCACGGGCCGAATTTGGCCCATTACGGGAACAAGCCAGTAACGGGCCGGAAGTAATCGAGGGCCCGAAAGGAGCCCAAGAACATATGGGCCGTCAGTAGGCCCAAAGCTAACATGGGCTGGAAATAGCCCATGTGAATCATGGGCCTTTAATGGGCACAAAGAAATTTATTGTTCATTATGGGCTAGAGTCACCGTAGGCCACTAAAGGGCCTAAAGATACGAAAGGCCTCATATGGGCCGCAAGACGTCGTGGTCCATACATGGGCCGAAAGTGAAACGGGCTGGTGTTATATTCGACGGCCCACATGACGTTGTTGGGCTGATTTCAGGAAGGCCCTAACGGGCTGTGAGTTATCGGGACGTAAAATAGGCTATTTGCAAACAAACCATTAACAGGTTTTTCATGGGTCGGCCCGCTAACTTTTGACCAAGTCAAACGGGCCGGCCTTTGTAAGCTAAATGGGCCAGTGGTGGGCCGTCGCACGTGTCGACATATCAAAGGCGCCTATCTGACCCAATGACGAGCTGACACGTGTTTCCTTCGCCAATGAGAATTTTACACGTGGAAAATCCCATTGGTCCAGGCTGTTAAGGTTATCGGATCCAAAACCGGACCCGATAGCTTAACGGCGACCCGTTACGGTGGATGCCACGTGTCGGTTACCCTTGACGAAAGCACTTCCATGAGCTCATTCATTTATCTGTCATGGAAGTGAACACTTCCGTGATGATAATTTTGGTATTGTCATGGAACTAACTATAGTTACGGGATGTAGCATTACGGAACGAGTAAAGAGACTTGTTGGTAACGAGATTGAACTAGGTATTGAGATACCGACGATTGAATCTCGGGCAAGTAACATACCGATGACAAAGGGAACAACGTATGTTGTTATGCGGTCTGACCGATAAAATCTTCGTAGAATATGTGGGAGCCAATATGAGCATCCAGGTTCCGCTATTGGTTATTGATCAGAGACATGTCTCGGTCATGTCTACATAGTTCTCGAACCCGTAGGGTCCACACGCTTAAAGTTTCGGTGACGATTGTATTATGAGTTTATGTGATTTGATGTACCGAAGGTAGTTCGGAGTCCCAGATGAGATCGGGAACATGACGAGGAGTCTCGAAATTGTCAAGACGTAAAGATCAATATATTGGACGACTATATTCAGACATCGAAAAGGTTCTGAGTGATTCTATTTTCGAGGGTACCGGGGAGTTACGGGAATACGAGGAAGAAGTAATGGGCCTCATGGGCCAAGTGGTGGAAGAGAGGAGGCAGGGTGCGCGGCCCCCCTAGCCCAAACCGAATTGGACTAGGGGGCCACCCCCCCTTTCCTCCTTTTCCTCCCTCTCCTTCCTTCTCCTTCTCCTCCTTCCTTTCCTCCTCCTAGTAGGAGTAGGAAAGGGGAGTCCTACTCCTACTAGAAGGAGGACTCCTCCTCCTGGCGCACCCATAGAGGGCTGGCCGGCCTCCCCCTTGCTCCTTTATATATAGGGGCAGGGGGCACCTCTAGACACACAAGTTGATCAGTTGATCTCTCCCAGCCGTGTGCGGTGCCCCCTCCACCATATTCCACCTCGGTCATATCGTAGCAGTGCTTAGGCGAAGCCCTGCATCGGTAGCAACATCATCACCGTCACCATGCCGTCATGCTGACGGAACTCTCCCATGAAGCTCTGCTGGATCAGAGTTCACGGGATGTCATCGAGCTGAATGTGTGCTGAACTCGGAGGTGCCATGCGTTCGGTACTTGGATCGGTTGGATCGTGAAGACGTACGACTACATCAACCGTGTTGTGCTAACGCTTCCGCTTTCGGTCTACGAGGGTACGTGGACAACATTCTCCCCTCTCGTTGCTATGCATAACCATGATCTTGCGTGTGCTAGGATTTTTTTTGAAATCACTACGTTTCCCAACACTTACAACAACGGCTTTGACTGGTGTAGTCATGCCCTTCTTCTTGCTGGTGTGACAGTCCTTAAAGATTTCCACAACATTTGGTTCAGGTACTTTTTGGTCCTTGCGGGCTTTCCTCTGCATTTGGAACAAGTAATATAGATATGATAATATGGTACAGCGAAAAGAGTGAAACAACATCTAATTACAAGAGCCTCGCGGTGTGGAATATAGCTACGAGATCCTGTCGTCTGTTGGAATTTCACTTTCGAACGGTTGGCCTTGTTCTTTGAACAGTTCACCTACAAGAAGATAGATTTGTATGGCACATGCATAAATGGGACTTCAACATGTGATCTGATCACATATATAATGTACCTGATACTTCGAATCAGACCAGTGTTTAACGAGTCCCCTCCAGTCTTCATCCGATATATTTTCCACTAGAGATGTTTGGGAAAGCTCACTGTTAGCCTTGCCTTCAAAGTGAGTTTTCCTCAAGTTATACCGATACTGTCGCAGAGCAGACTTGAAAACATGGGTGCAAGCTTGTCTGGTTGCATCATCTTGGCTATCCAACTTGAACCTCATCTGTTGAAAATTATGGGAGTCTCATTATCAGCAACCTAGAAAGTATGGGACAGAGCAAGACGATATTACTAGTTTCCATACATAACCATACTTACAGATAAATGGTCGAGGAAGGTGTTGAACTGGGTTTCGTCTTTGTCATTCCTGTACTGAATCCATGTTGGGAGGATACGTACATGACACCTAACGGCAACCGCTGCCTCTGATACTAACTTGGCTGACTCTGTAGCATCACGTGGCCTTTTTAAACCTGCCTCAAAACGGATCTCCATTCTTCCTCCTCTAGATTTAGTTAACCTATCGAGCATTATCCCTGATGTTTGTTTCCTCTTACGCCTAGGTGCTAGTCCAACAACGAACATAAGAAGTGTTAGTGTACATCAAACTGTGAGACTACATATAAAGAAGCATGCAACTGTAACTTGACACCAACAACTACCTTCTTGTTGTTGAAGCTCACAAAGTTCATCTGATCTTGCCAACTCTTCTTGTGTCAAGAGTGCTTCGGAAGTAGTGTCAGGTGGCAAGGGAGATTGGGAACATGATGCTAGCTAAGTTGTCGAACGAGCAACTCATGCAGCTGGTGGTACTGCGGAAGGTGTTGCAACAACTAGGGCTGTCTTTGCTTGTTTGGTGGCAGCTATTGGTTTCTCTTTGGCTTGTTCTGCAGCTCGTGTAGCATGGGATACCCTATTTGTACAATTTTCTGCTGGACTTTGACCTTCTATTGCACCATCAATACCAGCAGAATCTACAGGTGAAAGGATTGAGATGAGGTGTCTAGAGGGGGGGGGATGATTAGACCCTCAACAAAGAAAAGTAGCATTTTTGAAGTTCTTTGAGCTGAGGTGGAGTTTTAGCACAAGTTTAAGCATTCACAATACATTTCAAGCAAACATGGCAAGAGTATATGAGCAGCGAAAAGTAAAGCATGCAAGTTGCAAGAAAGTAAAGGGATGGGATTGGAGTGTGCAAACGCAATTGGAGACACAGAGATTTTTGGCGTGGTTCTGATAGGTGGTGCTATCGTACATCCACATTGATGGAGACTTCAACCCACGAAGGGTAAGGGTTGCACGAGTCCACGGAGGGCTCCACCCACGAAGGGTCCACGAAGAAGCAACCTTGTCTATCCCACCATGGTCATCGCTCACGAAGGACTTGCCTCACTTGGGTAGATCTTCACGAAGTAGGTGATCTCCTTGCCCTTACAAACTCCTTGGTTCAACTCCACAATCTTGACGGAGGCTCCGAAGTGACACCTAACCAATCTAGGAGACACCACTCTCCAAAAGGTAATAGATGGTGTGTTGATGATGAACTCCTTGATCTTGTGCTTCAAATGATAGTCTCCCCAACACTCAACTCTCTCTCACTGATTTGGATATGGTGGAAAGATTATTTGAGTGGAAAGCAACTTGGGGAAGGCTAGAGATCAAGATTTTTGTGGTTGGATTGGAATCTCTTGGTCTCAACACATGATTAGGTGGTTCTCTCTCAGAAAATGAATGTTGGAACTGTAGGCGCGTTATGATGGCTCTCTCTCTCAAGTGGAGAGGAGGGTGGAGGGGTATATATAGCCTCCACACAAAATCTAGCCGTTACACACAAAAGAGCCAACTCGGTGGAAGCGAATAGTAAAACTCGGTCAGACCGATATGGTTCAAAATGTGAACGTTAGGCTTTTCGGTGGGACCGATATGATCAACTCGGTGGGACCGATGTGCTAGGGTTAGGGTAAAACCTTGATACATCTCCAACGCATCTATATTTTTTATTGTTCCATGCTGTTATATTATCAATCTTAGATGTTTTATAATCATTTTATAGTCATTTTATGTCATTTTTGGGTATTAACCAATTGACATAGTGCCAAGTGCTAGTTGATGTTTTTCCATGTTTTTTACATCACATAAAATCAATATCAAACGGAGTCCAAACGCAACGAAACTTTAGGTAGATTTTTTTGGACCAGAAGGAACATAATGGGCCCTGGCTGCACCTGGGGGTGCTCCGAGGAGAGCACAACCCACCAGGGCGCGCCAGGAGGCCCAGGCGCGCCTTGGTGGGTTGTGCCTACCTCGGGTGCCCCCCGGACCGCCTCTTTGCTCTATAAATACCCCAATATTACCAAAACCCTAGGGGAGTTGACGAACTATTGATACAGCCGCCGCAGAGTCCAGAACCACCAGATCAAATCTAGACACCATCTCGGATGGGGTTCACCACCTCCATTGGTGCCTCTCCGATGATGCGTGAGTAGTTCTTTGTAGACCTTCGGGTTAGTAGTTAGTATCTAGATGGCTTCATCTCTCTATCTCTAAATTCTCAATACAATAGTCTCTTGGAGATCTATATAATGTAACTCTTTTGCGGTGTGTTTGTTGGGATCGATGAACTTTGAGTTTATGATCAGATCTATCTTTTTATATCCATGAAAGTATTTGAGTTTCTTTGATCTCATTTATGCATGATTGCTTATTGCCTCATATTTCTCCGATATTTTGGTTTTGTTTGGCCAACTTGATCTATCTATCTTGCAATGGGAAGAGGTGCTTTGTAGTGGGTTCGATCTTACGGTGCTTGATCCCAGTGACAGAAAAGGGAACCGACATGTATGTATCGTTCCTACTAAGGATAAAACAATGGGGTCTATCTCTACATAGATAGATCTTGTCTACATCATGTCATTGTTATTATTGCATTACTCCGTTTCTCCATGAACTTAATACACTAGATGCATGCTGGATAGCGGTCAATGTGTGGACTAATAGTAGTAGATGAAGGCAGGAGTCGGTCTACTAATCTTGGACGTGATGCCTATGTAATGATCATTGCCTGGATATCTTCATGAGTATTTCAAGTTCTATCAATTGCCCAACAGTAATTTGTTCACCCACCATTTGCTATTTTTCTCAAGAGAAGCCACTAGTGAAACCTACGGCCCCCGGGTCTCTTTCTCATAATATTTGCCTTTGCGATCTATTTTCCTTTGCGTTTATTTTCAGATATAATAAACCAAAAACCCCAAAATACCTTGCTACAATTTATTCTTATTTATTTTATTTGGCGTTTGATCTATCAATCTACTACAAATTTACCTCACGTCCATTTGGCTATCTTGAGGCGCCGTACCCCAGAAGGGATTGACAACCCCTTTATCACGTCGGGTTCCGAGAAGTTGTTATTTGTGTGTAGGTGTTGTTTACATTGTGTTGCTTGGTTCTCCTACTGGTTCGATAATCTTGGTTTCACGTCTGAGGGAAATACCTACCGCCGCTGTGCTGCATCATCCCTTCCTCTTTGGGGAAATACCGACGTAGCTTCAAGCGACATCAAAAGGAATTTCTGGCACCG
>NC_053026.1:463034462-463083394 GCF_003073215.2 Triticum urartu | reverse complement strand
TAAACGGGAGTTGCATAATCTCATAGTCATAGGAACATGTATAAGTCATGAAGAAAGCAATAGCAACATACTAAACGATCTGGTGCTAAGCTAATGGAATGGGTCATGTCAATCACATCATTCTCCTAATGATGTTATCCCATTAATCAAATGACAACACATGTCTATGGTTAGGAAACATAACCATCTTCGATTAATGAGCTAGTCAAGTAGAGGCTTACTAGTGACACTTTGTTTGTCTATGTATTCACACATGTATTATGTTTCCGGTTAATACAGTTCTAGCATGAATAATAAACATTTATCATGAAATAAGGAAATAAATAATAACTCTATTATTGCCTCTAGGGCATATTTCCTTCAGTCTCCCACTTGCACTAGAGTCAATAATCTAGATTACACAGTAATGATTCTAACACCCATGGCGCTTTGGTGCTGATCATGTTTTGCTCGTGGAAGAGGCTTAGTCAACGGGTCTGCAACATTCAGATCCGTATGTATCTTGCAAATCTCTATGTCTCCCACCTAGACTAGATCCCGGATGGAGTTGAAGCGTCTCTTGATGTGCTTGGTTCTCTTGTGAAATCTGGATTCCTTTGCCAAGGCAATTGCACCAGTATTATCACAAAAGATTTTCATTGGACCCAATGCACTAGGTATGACACCTAGATCAGATATGAACTCCTTCATCCAGACTCCTTCGTTTGCTGCTTCTGAAGCAGCTATGTACTCCGCTTCACATGCAGATCCCGCCAAAACGCTTTGTTTAGAACTGCACCAACTGACAGCTCCACCGTTTAATGTAAACACGTATCCGGTTTGCGATTTAGAATCGTCCGGATCAGTGTCAAAGCTTGCATCAACATAACCATTTACGATGAGCTCTTTGTCACCTCCATATATGAGAAACATATCCTTAGTCCTTTTCAGGTATTTCAGGATGTTCTTGACCGCTGTCCAGTGATCCACTCCTGGATTACTTTGGTACCTCCTTGCTAGACTTATAGCAAGACACACATCAGGTCTGGTACACAGCATTGCATACATGATAGAGCCTATGGCTGAAGCATAGGGAACATCTTTCATTTTCTCTCTATCTTCTGCATTGGTCGGACTTTGAGTCTTACTCAATTTCACACCTTGTAACACAGGCAAGAATCCTTTCTTTGCTTGATCCATTTTGAACTTTTTCAAAAATTTGTCAAGGTATGTGCTTTGTGAAAGTCCAATTAAGCGTCTCGATCTGTCTCTATAGATCTTGATGCCCAATATGTAGGCAGCTTCACCGAGGTCTTTCATCGAAAAACTTTTATTCAAGTATCCCTTTATGCTATTCAGAAATTCTATATCATTTTCGATTAGTAATATGTCATCTACATATAATATCATAAATGCTACAGAGCTCCCACTCACTTTTTTCTAAATACAGGCTTCTCGAAAAGTCTGTATAAAACCAAATGCTTTGATCACACTATCAAAGCATTTATTCCAACTCCAAGATGCTTGCACCAGTCCATAAATGAATCGCTGGAGCTTGCACACTTTGTTAGCTCCCTTTGGATCGACAAAACCTTCCGGCTGCATCATATACAACTCTTCTTGCAGAAATCCATTCAGGAATGCAGTTTTGACATCCATTTGCCAAATTTCATAATCATAAAATGCGGCAATTGCTAACATGATTCGGACAGACTTAAGCATCGCTACGGGTGAGAAGGTCTCATCGTAGTCAATCCCTTGAACTTGCCGAAAACCTTTTGCGACAAGTCGAGCTTTGTAGACAGTAACATTACCGTCAGCGTCAATCTTCTTCTTGAAGATCCATTTATTCTCAATTGCTTGCCGATCATTGGGCAAGTCAACCAAAGTCCATACTTTGTTCTCATACATGGATCCCATCTCAGATTTCATGGCTTCAAGCCATTTTGCGGAATCTGGGCTCACCATCGCTTCTTCATAGTTCGTAGGTTCATCATGATCTAGTAGCATGACTTCTAGAACAGGATTGCCGTACCACTCTGGCGTGGATCTTACTCTGGTTGATCTACGAGGTTCAGTAGTATCTTGTTCTAAAGTTTCATGATCATTATCATTAGCTTCCTCACTAATTGGTGTATGTGTCACAGAAACTGGTTTTTGTGATGTACTACTTTCCAATAAGGGAGCAGGTACAGTTACCTCGTCAAGTTCTACTTTCCTCCCACTCACTTCTTTCGAGAGAAACTCCTTCTCTAGAAAGTTTCCGAATTTAGCAACAAAAGTTTTGCCTTCGGATCTGTGATAGAAGGTGTATCCAATAGTTTCCTTTGGATATCCTATGAAGACACATTTCTCCGATTTGGGTTCGAGCTTATCAGGTTTAAGCTTTTTCACATAAGCATCGCAACCCCAAACTTTCAGAAACGACAACTTTGGTTTCTTGCCAAACCACAGTTCATAAGACGTCGTCTCAACAGATTTTGATGGTGCCCTATTTAACGTGAATGCGGCCGTCTCTAGAGCATATCCCCAAAATGCTAGCGGTAAATCAGTAAGAGACATCATAGATTGCACCATATCTAGTAAAGTACGATTACGACGTTCGGACACACCATTACGCTGTGGTGTTCCGGGTGGCGTGAGTTGCAAAACTATTCCACATTGTTTCAAATGTACACCAAACTCGTAACTCAAATATTCTCCTCCACGATCAGATCGTCGGAATTTTATTTTCTTGTTACGATGATTTTCAACTTCACTCTGAAATTCTTTGAACTTTTCAAATGTTTTAGACTTATGTTTCATTAAGTAGATATACCCATATCTGCTCAAGTCATCTGTGAAGGTGAGAAAATAACGATATCCGCCACGAGCCTCAATATTCATCGGACCACATACATCTGTATGTATGATTTCCAACAAATCCGTTGCTCTCTCCATAGTACCGGAGAACGGTGTTTTTGTCATCTTACCCATAAGGCACGGTTCGCAAGTACCAAGTGATTCATAATCAAGTGGTTCCAAAAGCCCATCAGTATGGAGTTTCTTCATGTGCTTTACACCGATATGACCCAAACGGCAGTGCCACAAATAAGTTGCACTATCATTATCAACTCTGCATCTTTTGGTTTCAACATTATGAATATGTGTGTCACTACTATCGAGATTTAATAAGAATAGACCACTCTTTAAGGGTGCATGACCATAAAAGATATTACTCATATAAATAGAACAACCATTATTCTCTGATTTAAATGAATAACCGTCTCGCATCAAAAAAGATCCAGATATAATGTTCATGCTTAACGCTGGCACCAAATAACAATTATTTAGGTCTAATACTAATCCCGAAGGTAGATGTAGAGGTAGCGTGCCGACTGCGATCACATCGACTTTGGAACCATTTCCCACGCGCATCGTCACCTCGTCCTTAGCCAATCTTCGCTTAATCCGTAGTCCCTGTTTCGAGTTGCAAATGTTAGCAACTGAACCAGTATCAAATACCCAGGTGCTACTGCGAGCATTAGTAAGGTACACATCAATAACATGTATATCACATATACCTTTGTTCACCTTGCCATCCTTCTTATACGCCAAATACTTGGGGCAGTTCCGCTTCCAGTGACCAGTCTGCTTGCAGTAGAAGCACTCAGTTTTAGGCTTAGGTCCAGGTTTGGGTTTCTTCTCTTGAGTAGAAACTTGCTTGCTGTTCTTTTTGAAGTTCCCCTTCTTCTTCCCTTTGCCCTTTTTCTTGAAACTAGTGGTCTTGTTGACCATCAACACTTGATGCTCCTTCTTGATTTCTACCTCCGCAGCTTTCAGCATCGCGAAGAGCTCGGGAATAGTCTTATTCATCCCTTGCATATTATAGTTCATCACGAAGCTCTTGTAGCTTGGTGGCAGTGATTGGAGAATTCTGTCAATGACGCAATCATCTGGAAGATTAACTCCCAATTGAATCAAGTGATTATTATACCCAGACATTTTGAGTATATGCTCACTCACAGAACTGTTCTCCTCCATCTTGCAGCTATAGAACTTATTGGAGACTTCATATCTCTCAATCCGGGCATTTGCTTGAAATATTAACTTCAACTCCTGGAACATCTCATATGCTCCATGACGTTCAAAACGTCGTTGAAGTCCCGATTCTAAGCCGTAAAGCATGGCACACTGAACTATCGAGTAGTCATCAGCTTTGCTCTGCCAGACGTTCATAACATCTGGTGTTGCTCCAGCAGCAGGCCTGGCACCCAGCGGTGCTTCCAGGACATAATTCTTCTGTGCAGCAATGAGGATAATCCTCAAGTTACGGACCCAGTCCGTGTAATTGCTACCATCATCTTTCAACTTTGCTTTCTCAAGGAACGCATTAAAATTCAACGGAACAACAGCACGGGCCATCTATCTACAATCAAACATAAACAAGCAAGATACTATCAGGTACTAAGTTCATGATAAATTTAGGTTCAATTAATCATATTACTAAAGAACTCCCACTTAGATAGACATCCCTCTAATCCTCTAAGTGATTACGTGATCCAAATCAACTAAACCATGTCCGATCATCACGTGAGATGGAGTAGTTTCATTAGTGAACATCGCTATGTTGATCATATCTACTATATGATTCACACTCGACCTTTCTGTCTCTGTGTTCCGAGGCCATATCTGTATATGCTTGGCTCGTCAAGTATAACCTGAGTATTCTGCGTGTGCAACTGTTTTGCACCCGTTGTATTTGAACGTAGAGCCTATCACACCCGATCATCACGTGGTGTCTCAGCACGAAGAACTTTCGCAACGGTGCATACTCAGGGAGAACACTTATACTTTGATAATTTAGTGGGGGATCATCTTATAATGCTACCGTCAATCAAAGCAAGATAAGATGCATAAAAGATAAACATCACATGCAATCAATATAAGTGATATGATATGGCCATCATCGTCTTGTGCTTGTGATCTCCATCTTCGAAGCACCGTCGTGATCACCATCGTCACCGGCGCGACACCTTGATCACCATCGTAGCATCGTTGTCGTCTCGCCAATCTTATGCTTCCACGACTATCGCTACCGCTTAGTGATAAAGTAAAGCATTACAGCGCAATTGCATTGCATACAATAAAGCGACAACCATATGGCTCCTGCCAGTTGCCGATAACTCGGTTACAAAACATGATCATCTCATACAATAAAATTTAGCATCATGTCTTGACCATATCACATCACAACATGCCCTGCAAAAAAAAGTTAGACGTCCTCTACTTTGTTGTTGCAAGTTTTACGTGGCTGCTACGGGCTTAGCAAGAACCGTTCTTACCTACGCATCAAAACCACAATGATAGTTTGTCAAGTTGGTGCTGTTTTAACCTTCGCAAGGACCGGGCGTAGCCACACTTGGTTCAACTAAAGTTGGAGAAACTGACACCCGCCAGCCACCTATGTGCAAAGCACGTCAGTAGAACCAGTCTTGCATAAGCGTACGCGTAATGTCGGTCTGGGCCGCTTCATCCAACAATACCGCCGAACCAAAGTATGACATGCTGGTAAGCAGTATGACTTATATCGCCCACAACTCACTTGTGTTCTACTCGTGCACAACATCAACGCATAAAACCTAGGCTCGGATGCCACTGTTGGGGAATGTAGTAATTTCAAAAAAATTCCTACGCACACGCAAGATCATGGTGATGCATAGCAACGAGAGGGGAGAGTGTTGTCGACATACCCTCGTAGACCGGCAACGGAAGTGTTGACACAACGTAGAGGAAGTAGTCGTACATCTTCCCGGTCCGACCGATCCAAGTACCGAACGTACGGCACCTCCGAGTTCTGCACACGTTCAACTCGGTGACGTCCCTCGAGTTCTGATCCAGCAAAACGTTGAGGGAGAGTTTCGTCAGCATGACAGCGTGATGACGGTGATGATGTTCTACCGACGCAGGGCTTCGCCTAAGCACCGCTACAATATTACCGAGGATTATGGTGGAAGGGGGCACTGCACACGGCTAAGGAACGATCACGAGGATCAACTTGTGTGTCATGGGGTGCCCCCTTGCCTCAGTATATAAAGGAGGGAGAGGGGGAGGTGCGGCCAGCCCTATGGGTGCGCCTGGAGGAGTCCTACTCCAACCGGGAGTAGGACTCCCCCCTCTTGCCTTGTTGGAAAAGGAAGGAGGAAGGGAGAAAGAGGAAAGGGGGGCGCCGCCCGACCCCCTTCCTTGTCCTATTCGGACTAGGGGGGAGGGGGCGCGCGGCCTGCCCTGGCCGGCCCTCCTCTTCTCCCTTATGGCCCATGTAGGCCCAATAACCCCCGGGGGGTTCCGGTAACCCCCCGGTACTCCGGTAAAATCCCGATTTCACCCGGAACGTTTCCGATATCCAAATATAGGCTTCCAATATATCAATCTTTATGTCTCGACCATTTCGAGACTCCTCGTCATGTCCGTGATCACATCCGGGACTCCGAACAACCTTTGGTATATCATAACACAAAAACCCTAATTACGATCGTCACCGAACTTTAAGCGTGCGGACCCTACGGGTTCGAGAACTATGTAGACATGACTGAGACACGTCTCTGGTCAATAACCAATAGCGGAACCTGGATGCTCATATTGGCTCCTACATATTCTACGAAGATCTTTATCGGTCAGACCGCATAACAACATACGTTGTTCCCTTTGTCATCGGTATGTTACTTGCCCGAGATTCGATCGTCGGTATCTCAATACCTAGTTCAATCTCATTACCGGCAAGTCTCTTTACTCGTTCCGTAATACATCATCCTACAACTAACTTATTAGTTGCAATGCTTGCAAGGCTTGAGTGATATGCATTACCGAGAGGGCCCAGAGATACCTCTCCGACAATCGGAGTGACAAATCCTAATCTCGAAATACGCCAACCCAACAAGTACCCTTTGGAGACACCTGTAGAGCACCTTTATAATCACCCAGTTACGTTGTGACGTTTGGTAGCACACAAAGTGTTCCTCCGGCAAACGGGAGTTGCATAATCTCATAGTCATAGGAACATGTATAAGTCATGAAGAAAGCAATAGCAACATACTAAACGATCGGGTGCTAAGCTAATGGAATGGGTCATGTCAATCAGATCATTCACTAATGATGTGATCCCGTTAATCAAATAACAACTCTTTGTCATGGTTAGGAAACATAACCATCTTTGATTAACGAGCTAGTCAAGTAGAGGCATACTAGTGACACTCTGTTTGTCTATGTATTCACACATGTATTATGTTTTTGGTTAATACAATTCTAGCATGAATAATAAACATTTATCATGAAATAAGGAAATAAATAATAAGCTTTATTATTGCCTCTAGGGCATATTTCCTTCAAAGTCTGCTATATAGAGGAGTTCAAAGAGACAGCCGCGACTGGGTTTATAAACCAGTGCGGTTGCCCTTCGCCCGGCGAGGTGGGACTAAACTTTGTGCACCGCGGGAAGGCAGCGCAAGGCCTTTAATATCGGTTGGTGGCTCCAACCGGTACTAAAGGGTGGTCTTTAGTACCGGTTGGAGCCACCAACCAGTACTAAAGGCCTGCTCTTCCCGCCTCTTGGCCTGGCCAAAGTTGGACTTTAGTACCGGTTGGTGGCTCCAACCGGTACTAAAGGCCCAGCCTATATATATAGCACTTACGAAAATTTCAGTTACATCTTCCCACTTCGTCTCCCACCTCTCGTGAGACATCGCCGCGCGCCGCTCGATCCCGTCGTCGCCGCCCGTCGCCCGTCGTCCGTCGTCGTTGTCACTGTCCCCGCCGCCGCCCGTCGTCGTCGTCTCGCGCCGCCGCCCCGAATGCCGCCGCCGTCCATCGTCGTCGCCGCGGTCCCGTACGTCTCTCTCTCGCACCCGTACATACGCCGCCGCCCCGCCCCGTACGCCGGCGCCCCCGCTCGTACGTACGGGGCGACGGCGTATGGGGCGGCACTGCAGTACACACACATACACACACCATACACACACATACACACACACACACATACACACACACATTTTTTTACTTATTTTCTGTTTTCTGTTTTTTAGAAAAGTTAATTAGATGATCGAATGTTAGATTAATGTCGAATGTTAGATGAATTAGATAGAAAAGTTATTAATGTCAATTGTTAGAGATGAATATAGCTAGATATTAATTAGATATATGAGATGTGAACTAGTTGAATAATTAATATAACTAGTTTATTTCTGGTAAGAAAATAATATAACTAGTTTATTTTTAGTAAGAAAATTTAGGTATCTGAGATTTGATGATCTAATTAAAATATTATTTGTTAATGAGTTTTTCTGTTTATTTAATTTTTTATATATTTTTAGTTTATATAAATGTTAGATTAATGTCGAATGTTAGATGAATTAGATAGAAAAGTTAAATATATAGTAATGTCAATTGTTAGAGATGAATATAGTTAGATATATTAATGTCAAATGTTAGATAAATATATATTTAAATTAGTTAAATATTAATTAATTTTAGATAGTAATAAGTGTTTAATGTTTCATCTATATGAACATAGGAAATGTCATCTGATGATGAAAAAGATTTCATTATGTGCGAACACTGTGAAGACCAGCGCGGCCTGTGCGACAGAAATTTCCTTGTTGATGGTAGGCGCTTCAACATCAAGCTGGATGAGACATTCGAAGTGGATACAGTAAGTCACAACGGCAATTATTATTTGAATGCAAAACTTATGCTTCATTTGCTTTAACTTATAATTTTAAAGCATGACTTATGCTTCATTTGCTTCAACTTATAATTTTAAATTTTCACTATTCTACTAGCGCATCCCCTGCCATGCAAGAATTTTTGTCTTGGATAAGATAGGTTTTAGTGCTATAGATGATATGGAGGTAAAGAGAGTTTACTTGAAGACCGAACATGAGTATACTTTCAATGTCAAATTATACAATGGAGACACATACACCCATTTTGAATGCAAAACTTGGCAAGCACTATGCAAGGCTTATGCATTTGAGCCTGATATGGTTATCACCTTTGATATTCGTCCGGAAGATGATATTCAAGGTAATAGAGACATCTGGGTCGATGTGCAAACGCCTCCAGTTCTATCATTATGTGAGTTTTTCTCAACCATGCATTCATATGTTTATGTCTTTGATATTGTCTATTCAAAAATAGTTCACAACTAATTTGTATTGTCAGCTTATTTCGGTTCAAGCAAACATGTCCGGCGCTTGGTAGACAGGACCTACTACTGCCCCGGGCTGAACTAAACTGCGAGGAGATAAGTCATTATATTTCATGGCTTGAGGATCTTCACACTGTCAAGACAAATTTTCTTTCTGAACTTAGAAATGTTAGTACTCAAAACGTGTGACCAATGGTGATCTTATTGAACTACGGTCACATCTATAATCGAAAGATGGTAAGATTTTTACTATTTGTCCTTTGCATCTTTTACATACATTATTTTTTAAGCTAAACTTTCATTGCTAAGTATATTAATTACTATACAATGTTCTTCAACAGGGACTCCCGATGACAGTTGTGTCTCAGTGGATCGAGGCAAAAGGTCGCATGTGAATGGTTAGCTTACGACCAAGATTTCCTATTGCACATTGAGTGCATTCAGTTTCTGAAAGCGAAGAATGCTAATAGTGAAAGATTGGAAGCCAAATTTGTTAACGGATCGCAGAGAAAGTACTAGGGGGCAGCAAGGAAGAAGCGCAACCCAAGATTAGGAGACAGATTCATCTGCATGCTCCAGTATGATGAATCAGGAGAGCTTATACATGTTCTATGCTATTCTACCTGAGAGGGAGCAGCAGGAGTGATTTAGCTAGTTCATGCTTAGTACTTGTCCTCTCTCATGTCCGTATTGTCCTGAACTTAATTAATCTCAAATAGTGGATTGCTTGTGAACGCTTATAATATCATGACCATGTGAACTCGATGATATCTTTGCTTCTGTTACAGTGAATGTTTCTTCTTTAAGCTAGCTAGTGTTGGTGATGATTAGATAGCGGTAATGACTATGATGATTAAATAGTGGTAATTAATGACGACTACGATGATTTTTAGCTAGCTAGTGTATATATATACTGTTGTTGGTGATGATATGATGCAAGAGTTTATTTATTTATTAATATGTGATGATGATGATGATGATGAGTTATTATATATATCATTTATGAAAGAAACTGCAAATTAGTTTGAACTGGATGGATCCTAGCTAAGTGATCAAGTATATATATATATATGCCATATCCATATCCATATCAAGTATAACAACTCATTATAACGTAAAACAATCTTAAATTAAATTGATAACACAAATTTAAATGAAAAATAAAAAATAAAACGAAACCCACAAACATTTAGACCGGTTGGTGTTACCAACCGGTACTAATGATCTACCGCACCCGTGGCCGGGGCTCGTGCCACGTGGTGGCACTTTAGCGCCGGTTCGTGCTGAACCGGTACTAAGTGGGGGGGGGGCCATTAGTGCCCACACTTTAGTGCCGGTTACAGAACCAGCACTAAAGGGACTTACAAACCGGTGCTATTGCCCGGTTCTGCACTAGTGTTTGTTGTGCCGAGTCTTCTCACACAAAACCGAAACATGTCAGGGTGATGGTCGCATGCGCAGAAGGTGTTAGTGTGCCCCGTGGTTCTGTGATGTCAAGTACGAGGAAGGAGATGGTGGTGAAGAAGAAAGCGGCGGCCATTGCCGCCCTGTGCATGCTCCTCCTCCTCATGCTGTCAAGGCCATTCCATCAGCAGTTCTCCCGTCACTCCTACGACTGCTACTGTGAGGAGTGAAATGCATCATAGGTCCTCGAACTATTTTAGAGGTGTCACGTAGGTCCTCGAACTATGAAAATCGTCATCCACGTCCTCTAAGTGCAATATGTGTGTTATCCTGGTCCTCAAACTATTTCAAAGGTGTCACGTAGGTCCTTAAACACTAGTAGAAAACAGGGCTATGGTCCAGGCCGGCTCAGCCCATTAGTCCCGGTTCAGTCCAGAACCGGGACCAATGTGGGCATTGGTCCCGGTTCGTGAGCCCAAGGGGCCGGCCGGGCCACGTGGGCCATTGGTCCCGGCTCGTCTGGACCTTTTGGTCCCGGTTGGTGGGACGAACCACCAATGGGCCTCGCTCCTGGCCCACCACCATTGGTCCCGGTTGGTGGCTTGAACCGGGGCTCCCTTTAGGTCCCGGTTGGACGATGAACCGGGACCAATGGGCCTCGCTCCTGGCCCACCACCATTGGTCCCGGTTGGTGGCTTGAACCGGGACCAAAGGCTTCCCTTTAGTCCCGGTTCATGCCACAACCGGGACCAATGAGGTGCCTATATATACCCCCTCGCGACAAGAGCAGAGCACAGTGCTCTGTTTTTTCTGGCCGAGGGGGAGAGGGCTTTGTGGTGCTCTAGCTCACCTCCTATGCACATGAGGTGTTCGATGGAATGCCCGAGCCACACTACTTAAGCTTTCTCCTCTCGAAGCTCGACCTCCAAGCTCCATTTTCCTCGAGATTTGTCTAGATTTAGCGGTCCGTCACGCCCCGTCCCCGTCTTCACCGCCGTCGATCACCCGCGCCGATCTCATCACCGACACCACCGTGGTGAGCCTCTTGTTCTTATCTTCTTTTCTAAAGGAAAAATATTCTTACTTGTCTGTTTAGATAGATACTTGTATCATTTTCTTACATTTATTATTGCATCTTATATAGTGCGATGGTTTTGGTATCCGCCCCCGTCGGCCCTCGTCCTGTCTATGATTCGGATTTGGTATGTATATTATCTTCATAACTATTGGTTCATTTATTGTTTATGAAAATTATGCCGACCAACGTGACATAGATTTTATTTATCTAGGATGTATGTGAATCGGAAATGCCAACCGACCCTATTGTCGAGAGGTTAAATTTAGTTGAAGAAGAAAACAATTTGTTGAAGGAAAAAATAAAAAAAATTGAGGAGGAGAAGATGATATTGGAGTTGCATGTTGCGGATGTCGTCGATGATCACAAGATCAAGATGGATGCAATGCGCTTGAAGATTAGAAAGATTAGAAAATATGCCATTCATACCGAGGCTTGGTATCATTATGCCGTTGGATCAATTGTTACCTTGGTTGCGATTATGATCGCATTTGTTTTCGCATTGAAATGTTTTACATAGTTTCAATGTATGGTTTAATTAATTAGATGCTCTGGAGAGCTATATGTTGTTAGATGAGAACTATGTATGCACTTTGGTTTTAATGTGATGATGAACTTCTATTAATTTGGACACTTAATTATATATAATGCACGCAGATGAACCGGCAATGGATGTACGGTGATAGACACACCCGCGAGTACATTAAGGGCGTGCATGAGTTTCTCGATGCGGCTGAGGCAAACAAGCAGAATGGTTTTATGTGTTGTCCATGCACTGAATGTGGGAATACGAGGTCTTACTCTAACCGGAAAATCCTTCACTCCCACCTGCTTTACAAGGGTTTCATGCCACACTATAATGTTTGGACGAGGCACGGAGAAATAGGGGTTATGATGGAAGACGGCGAAGAAGAAGAGTACGATGACAACTAGGTGCCCCTGAATACGGTGATGCTGCAACGGGGAGCTGGTGAAGATCAAGAGGAACCAGACGATGTGCCCAATGCTGACGTGAAGCTGTTAGCAAGAGGAACCAGACGATTGCCCGAGTCTCCGCCGGGTCATTGTCGATGCAAGGACGCAATGCATTAGTCAAAAGGAGAAGCTGAAGTTCGATCGCATGTTAGAGGATCACAAAAAAGGGTTATACCCCAATTGCGAAGATGGCAACACAAAGCTCGGTACCGTACTGGAATTGCTGCAGTGGAAGGCAGAGAATGCTGTGGCTGACAAAGGATTTGAGAAGCTACTGAAAATATTGAAGAAGAAGCTTCCAAAGGATAACGAATTGCCCGACAGTACATACGCAGCAAAGAAGGTCGTATGCCCTCTAGGATTGGAGGTGGAGAATACATGCATGCCCTAATGACTGCCATCCTCTACCACGGTGCATACAAGGATCTGAACGCATCCGGTATGCGGTGCATTGCGGTATAAGATCAGACGAGATGACCCTGGTGATGTTGACGGCGAGCCCTCAGGAAGAGGGTTCCTGCGAAGGTGATGTGGTATGCTCCTATAATCATGTTTCAGAAACGAAGAGCATGCCAAGTTGATGCGATGGCACAGTGAGAACCGAAAGAAGATGGGAAGTTGAGAGCACCCGCTGACGGTCGCAGTGGAGAAAAATCGAGAGAAAGTACTGGGATGAGTTTGCAAAGGACCCAAGGAATGTATGGTTTGCTTTAAGCGCGGATGGCATTAATCCTTTCGGGGAGCAGAGCAGCAATCACAGCACCTGGCCCGTGACTCTATGTATGTATAACCTTCCTCCTTGGAAGTGCATGAAGCGGAAGTTCATTATGATGCCAGTTCTCATCCAAGGCCCTAAGCAACCCGGCAACGAAATTGATGTGTACCTAAGGCCATTCGTTGAAGAACTTTTACAGCTGTGGAATGGAAACGGTGTACGTACGTGGGATGAGCACAGACAGGAGGAATTTGACCTTAAGGCATTGCTGTTTGTGACCATCAACGATTGGCCCGCTCTCAGTAACCTTTCAGGACAGACAAACAAAGGATACCACGCATGCACGCACTGTTTAGATGACACTGAAAGTATATACCTGGACAAATGCAGGAAGAATGTGTACCTGGGCCATCGTCGATTTCTTCCGACCAACCATCAATGTCGAAAGAAAGGCATTCAAAGGCGAGGTAGATCACCGGAAGAAGCCCGCCATGCGCACCGGTGATCACGTGCTTGCTATGGTCAATGATTTACACTATGTAATCTTTGGAAAGGGTCCCGGTGGACTAGCTGTTCCGAATGACGCTGAGGGACACGCACCCATGTGGAAGAAGAAATCTATATTTTGGGACCTACCCTACTGGAAAGACCTAGAGGTCCGCTCCTCAATCGACGTGATGCACGTGACGAAGAACCTTTGCGTGAACCTGCTAGGCTTCTTGGGCGTGTATGGGAAGACAAAAGATACACCTGAGGCACGAGAGGACCTGCAACGTTTGCACGAAAAAGACGGCATATGCCTCCGAAGCAGTATAAAGGTCCTGCTAGCTACGCTCTTACGAAAGAAGAGAAAGAAATCTTCTTTGAATGCCTGCTCAGTATGAAGGTCACGACTGGCTTCTCGTCGAATATAAAGGGAATAATAAATATGTCAGAGAAAAAGTTTCAGAACCTAAAGTCTCATGACTGCCACGTGATTATGACGCAACTGCTTCCGGTTGCATTGAGGGGGCTTCTACCGGAAAACGTTCGATTAGCCATTGTGAAGCTATGTGCATTCCTCAATGCAATCTCTCAGAAGGTGATCGATCCAGAAATCGTACCAAGGCTAAGGAGTGATGTGGCGCAATGTCTTGTCAGTTTCGAGCTGGTGTTCCCACTATCTTTCTTCAATATCATGACGCACGTCCTAGTTCATCTAGTCGACGAGATTGTCATCCTGGGGCCCGTATTTCTACACAATATGTTCCCCTTTGAGAGGTTCATGGGAGTCCTAAAGAAATATGTCCGTAACCGCGCTAGGCCATAAGGAAGCATCTCCATGGGCCATCAAACAGAGGATGTTATCGGGTTTTGTGTTGACTTCATTCCTGGCCTTAACAAGATAGGTCTCCCTAAATCGCGGTATGAGGGGAGACTGACTGGAAAAGGCACTCTTGGAAGAGACTCAATAATATGCAGGGACGGATATTCTTGGTCTCAAGCACACTACACAGTTCTACAGAACTCTACCTTGGTGACCCCGTATATCGATGAACACAAGAACAGTCTGCGCTCCAAACACCCGGAGCAGTGCGACGACTGGATTACATGTGAACACATCAGGACTTTCAGCAGTTGGTTGGAAACACGTCTCAGAGGTGACAACACTATTTGTGATGAGTTGTACTTGTTGTCCAGGGGACCATCTTTAACTGTATTGACTTACAAAGGATACGAGATAAATGGGAATACATTTTACACGACCGCCCAAGATCAAAAGAGCACAAACCAAAACAGCGGTGTCCGCTTTGATGCAGCAACCGAGAGCGGAAAGGATACATATTATGGTTACATAGTGGACATATGGGAACTTGACTACGGACCTGATTTTAAGGTCCCTTTGTTAAGTGCAAATGGGTCAATCTGTTAGGTGGCGGGGTACAGGTAGACCCACAGTACGGAATGACAACAGTGGATCTGAAAAATCTTGGGTACACTGACGAACCGTTCGTCCTAGCCAATGATGTGGCACAGGTTATCTATGTGAAGGACATGTCTACCAAACCGAGAAAAAGAAAAGATAAGGAAGCGAATACATCATACGATGAGCCAAAGCGCCACATAGTTCTTTCAGGAAAAAGGGACATCCTGGGAGTGGACGGCAAGACAGACATGTCTGAAGATTATGAAAAGTTTCATGAAATTCCTCCCTTCAATGTCAAGGCTGACCCAAGCATCCTGATAAACAATGAAGATTATCCATGGTTACGGCGCAATAAGCAAATGACACAAGCGAAGAAAAAGTGAAGACTTTCTCCCGCAACTATTATGATGATACCATGCCAAATTTTTAACAGACGAACATGCTACCATTTTCCGTTTTGTACATGCACATGCTATGTGGGTGAAATTATGATACCATCCCAACTTTCAACTTTTTCAGAGTTCATTTGAAATGCTTTCATGTCTTATGGTTCGAAACTTTGATACTTCGAAAGTGATTGTCCATTTTGTACAGGAAGTGCATCAAGTTTTCGTCGTAACCCTCTCTACTTTTTGGAACATGCTATGTGGGTGAAATGATGATACCATGCCAACTTTCAACCTTTTCAGAGTTCATTTTGAAATGCTTTCCAATTTCAGAGTCATTTAGCTCAAAGAATGAATTAATAGCAAACAGAATAAACTACAAAACTTTTATGAAAATAAAAACAATCAATTAAAATATTATGTTATGATCAACTAAAATAAAACTATAATATTCTTCAATAGCAAAAAGAATATAATTTTTGTGACCTAAAATAAAACTATAAGTATTTAATTGTAAGTATAAATAAAAAATAAATAGCAAAGAAGAAAAAAAATTCTATTTTTATAGTAAAGTTATTCATAAACTAGTGATTCACACAAATTTTTAAAAATTCAAATTTAAACTATTCAAAATTTAAAACTAATGGCACTAACAGAAAGTTTATAATTTTCGTGACCTAAAAGCAAAAGGAAATCACTAAAAAACTGTAAGTATTTAGTTTTAAGTAGAAATAAAAAATAAAAAAAAAATTCTATTTTTATAGTAAAGTTATTCATAAACTAGTGATTCACACAAATTTTTAAAAATTCAAATTTAAACTATTTAAAATTTAAAACTAATGGCACTAACAGAAAGTTTATAATTTTTGTGACCTAAAAGCAAAAAGAAATCACTAAAAAACTGTAAGTATTTAGTTTTAAGTAGAAATAAAAAAATAAAAAACCATAAAAATGTAGAAATAAAAAAGAAAAAACCAAAAAAATGCCTCCTAGTGGGCCTCCATGGCCTGAATACGACTAGAAACCCTACATGGGCCAGGATTCAGCCCCGCAGAAGGCCCAATAGGCCCACAGGCAGTAGCAAGTTTAGGCCCGAAAGCCTGCATTAGAGAGGAGCTCGAATGGGGAGGCGCACCAGCGCTTATAAACCAGTGCCGGCGCCCTTCAGCTAGCGATGTGGGACTAAACTTTTGGGCGCGGGGCAGCAAAAGGCCATTGGTCCCGGTTGGTGGCTCCAACCGGGACTAAAGGGGGCATTGGTCACGGTTCGTGGCACCAACCGTGACCAATGCCCCCCTTCAGTCCCGGTTGGTGCCACCAACCGGGACCAAAGGCCGCCGCTTCCCGCCCTTTGGGCTGCTGAAAATTGGCCTTTGGTCCCGGTTCGTGGCACCAACCGGGACTAATGCCCACCTTTGGTCCCGGTTGCTGCCACGAACCGGGACTAAAGGCTCTGCTATATAAGCCCACACTTTGGAAATTTTCGCCAACTGCTCCATTCCCCATCGCCGACGCCGCCAGGCTGCTCGTCCTCCTCGTCACCGTCGCCGCGCCCTGCCCCATCGCCGTCGCTGCGCCCTGCCCCATCGCCGTCGCCGCGCCCTATCGCTGTCGTCCTCGTCGCGCCCTCCTGCCTGTCGCCGGCCGCCCTGCCCCGAGCTCGCTGCCGTCCGCGCGCCCTGCCCCGAGCCCCGCCTCCTCGATCGTCCTTATCGCCGTGTGCCGCCCCGAGCCCGCGGCCGTCCCCGTCACCGTGTGCCACCCCGAGCCCGTCGTCCCCGTCGCCGTGTGCCGCCCCGAGCCCGTCGTGTTGGTACGAAGTTCTGCAAAGTTGTTCTGGAATGGAGTCCCGGATAGAATAATCCGCCTTTTGGTACGAATTCAGCAAAGGCCTTCCAAATAGCGATATTTGGAAGGCTCTTGCTGAACTTTGTACCAAAAAGCGAATTATCCTATCTGGGACTCCGTTCCAGAACAACTTTGAAGAGCTTCGTACCATCATGCACATGTTACTTTCACCTAATGACGAAGACATGGTTTTGTTGAATCCTTTGACACTAGGCAACCTCCCGACCCCTCGGCGATCCTCTCGAACATGAGAGGAAGAAGAGGGTCGTCTAGGGGTCGAGGGTTCGAGGGTTCTTCTCCTCTATTCTTTCTTCTCCTCTTTTTTTTCTTCTTCTTCCTCTTTTTTTTATCGGGAATGAGGGTCGTCGAGGGACATAGATGTAGTGTCATCGTTGTCGATATATACCCCCTCCCGATAGCTTACTATGATTAGGTAGCTAGTTCTACGTTTGGCACTAATATATCCATCTGTCATGTTTGAATAATAATTGCCATGTTGTAAATATTTGTAGAAACTATGGACACCGCCCTAGACGAAGCAACAAAAGAAGCGTTGTTGAGGGACATAATCGCAGAAGGAAGTGATGCCATCTCGTTGTTTCTCAATGAAACCGATGGTCTGGAAGGAGAGGGTGAACAAGCTGGCTACGGTGACCTAATGCTGGTGCAAGAAGAAGAACATGAGGACGGCTCCGGTGACCCAATGCCGGTGCAAGAAGGAGACCGTGATGACGGCTCCGGTGACCGAACCGAGTCCGGCCAGGTATATATATTAGTTAAGCCTATGCTGACTAGCTGATTGATGCATTCATTGTTTTGGTATGTACACATATTAATTAAGTCTTTGTTCTTTTTTCTAGCCCTCCGGATCGAGCACAACTTTGGTAAAGAGACGAGGCCCGAAGAAAAAGTTGAGCTCGGATGAAAAGTTTGAGATCATAGCAATCGCGCCCGACGGCCAACCTATTGAACCCCTCCGGACAAAGAGCGCATTTGTTGCTCAGTGCGGGGTTCTGGTTAGGGACAAGATCCTGATAAGCATCCAGCAATGGTTTAAGCCGGCTACAGAAGACCCTGAGGTCTCTTATGTCAATGATATGCAAAAAAATGATCTTTGGACTGAGCTGAAGTCAAATTTCACCCTACCGCCTGAGGATAATCCAGAGAACCCAGTTAAAGAGAAATTAATCAAGTCTTTTGCTCTGAAGAGGATGGCAGAACTATTCAAGAGGTGGAAGAAAGAGCTGAATAAGTTTGTCGAAAATAATGAGACACCAGAATTCAAGGGCAGATATGAGAAGATCAGAGATCACTGGCCCGCATTTGTGGCCCACAAGACATCGGAAAAGAGTCAGAAGATGTCGGCGACAAACAAGCAAAATGCTGCGAAGAAGAAGCTTCACCATCGCACGGGGTCAGGTGGCTACCTTGTAGCCCGGCCTAAGTGGTCCAAGACTGAGAATGATCTGGTTCATAAAGGGATCGAACCAGAGACAATTAACTGGCCAGACCGTTGTCGGACTTGGTTCTTCGGGGCTGGCGGAACCCTGGACCCTGTAACAGGGAAGTGCATTTGGACGAACGATCAAATGGACATACAAGTCAGTAAGCTTAAGCAGTATATCGAAGCAGCGCAGGAAGGGACGTTCTTTCCAGACAGAGAGAACGACGAGCTCACAATGGCCCTCAGGAATCCTGAGCACCCTGGACGGACACGAGGCACGCCAGGCTCCATTCCGTGGAAGGTTGGGTTTCCGAACGCAGGCGGTTACAAATCCCATGAGAGGAGGAAAAAAGTGCAGCAGACCCAAATGCAGGCGCTGCAAGCAAGGGTAGACGCGATAGAGGAACGAGAAGCAAATCGCAGCAAACGTACTGCTGAAGCCTCCCCCGAAGCTACCCCGCCATCTCAGCGCAGAAGCAGCGTGGCTTCCACCGAGCTGCTTCAGCCGGAGCATGCCTTGACGGCTCCTGCCAGCTATCCCGTGGATGCTATAACGGAGTATCAAAATTGCCACCTTATGACGCAATGGATGAATTTGAAGGTCAAGGCGGCTGTTGGCTCTGTTTATCCTACTGAACCCGGCGCAACTTTTCACTGCCGGCCGATTCCAGAAGGATATGCTAGGATGATGGTGGATGAGATAACGGAGGGATTTGAGGACCTCCAGCTTGACCACCCTACCGGTGAAGGGGAGACTCGGTTGGGGTCTGCTCTGAAGACTCCATGCCTATGGCGGAAGGAGCTCATCAACCTTCCGAACTGGACGCCACCGCCTCCTCCTTCGGCGAGTCAGGGCACTCCACCTCCACCGCCTCCTCCTCCGGCGAGTGACGATCAGGGCCCTCGGCCGGCTCCTTCTCCGGCGCGTGGCAGCACTCCGCCTCCTTCTCCGCCTGCGCCGACGCGCCCGAGCAGCCAGCCTCCTCCTTCTCCGCCTCGTCAGCAAGGGCGGAAGAGACCTGCCGCCGCTCCAGCTGCTCCGGCGCGTCGTAGTCCTTCTCCTCCGCCTCTTAAGCAAGTAAAGAAGACAACCGCTACATCTGCTCGGTCGGCGTCTAGCAGTACAACCAGAGGCGGGAGGACATACAGATTCGGTCCTTCTCTGAAGACTCCAGAGAAGTTACCATACGAGAGGACCCAGGAGGAGAACGCCGAGATCGCGCGAGAAGAAGTGAAGAAATTCTTTGAAGGGGTGAAAGCAAAGAAACATACACCTCCGAAGGAGAAGGTAGATCGGGTGAAAGTGAAGCGCACTCTGGCTGCCCTGACAAAACCACCGAAGTCTGATCCGCCGAAAGGAAACTATGACCGCATTATTGGAAAGGAATTTGCCGAAGCGGAGCGGTCGGGAAGTACTGTCATTGATCAAAGGCTGAAAGAACGACGAGCTGGGAAACAAATTGCCCAGCTCGGCGAACAAGCGAAGCAATCGTGCCCCCCGCTCAAGGTGCCTAGCCACAACGTCGCTAATGATCCGAGGATGGTGCCCGGTTATAGCAATCTTGCAGATTACCTGCCCGACGAAGTACATTATGAACCCATGGACGTGCAGATACAAAGATACGAGTACGGGAAGCCTCTCGTCAAAGATGAAAGATCTCTATCAACGATGATGTGAAGATTGCATGATTGGTACTTGAAAATCTGCAGAGACTCTGGGGGGAGGAGTACTTTGTATGTGAAAGTTAAAAAGGAGCATGACCTCGTTGGAATTGATCTGTTGCCTGTTCCATTTGAGGAGTTATATCAATTTTTCAATCAATTGGCCCTCGATAAAACAACGGTCGCCTGCTACTGTCTGTAAGTAGTACTACTTCTGTCATTAAGTTTCTCTATATAGCTTAGCTCTTTCATTGCATGTATTTATAATCATCCTCACTATATTATGCAGATTGAAGATCGCCGAATTGAAGAAAAGACAAGTCGGTGATATTGGGTTCATTAACACATATCTCATAGATGCAACTGAGGTTAAACTTCATGCCGCAGCTACCGAGGCCAACTTGCTACGATCGTTCGTAATAAATCAAAACAAAGATATAATACTCTTTCCTTACAACTTCAGGTGAGTGTTACTGTCTTGTGCGTATTCGGTTTCCCTTATATATTAGTCAAGGTTATAGTAATGTAATTGATGAGTTATGCATGTGTGTGCAGTTTCCACTGTATTCTCCTAGAGATTAAGCTTGAGCAGGGAGTAGTAACCGTCTTAGACTCTAAACGAAAAGATCCCCAGGACTATGCAGACATGACTCAAATACTCCAGAAGTAAGTTAAATCGATCATTATCCACCATATCAGCAACTTTGTTCATTTCCTGATATCAAGTAATTGTTTTCTTTGTCCGGCAGGGTTTGGAGAAAATTCACCAAAACAGTTCCGGGACTGCCGAAGGAGCTGGAATTTAGACACCCGAAAGTAAGTACTATAGTAGCATGTTCCGCGCATCTCCTAGTGATTCAAGCGCTAGTTTCATCAATACCATTTAGCATTCTTGCTTATCAGTTTGATTGGCCTCTATTTCTTGTAAAGTGGTTGTGGCAGGAACAAGGGAATGATTTCTGTGGATACTACATCTGCGAGTCCATCCGCCACACGACCTGTGAGCGGGGCGGTACTCTAACGAACAATATGAAGTACGTAAATAACAACATTCACAATTTTATTTTATTACCATCATTTGTGTTGAGTTTCATTCATTCATATATATATATATGTATTGACCCCCTTCTTCAAATTAGATGTTTCGAAAGCGGGATGAACTCCTAGCACCAGCTCGCATGCGAGCAATTCAAGAGGAATTGGTGGCATTCTTTCTTGACCACATGATCCCTGAAGACGGAGAATTCTATGTGGCCCCTGAGTCCGTATGATTATATTTGTAAGAGATAATTATTGTATATATGTAGCCGGTAGTGTCAGATAGATATACGAGAACTTGTTGTTCGACCAATCTCTCGGAGAAGGAGAGGTGGTCGATATCACTTCTCTCTGTATGCATATATGTTCATGACGATCTTCTGTTTCCTTCGTTTGCTTACTAGCTAGCCAGCGTGTCTAGTCCTCTCTATACGTATGTATAGTACGTAGCGTCGACCAAGCACGGACATAAGAGAGGACACTTCTCTCTATTAATTATAGCTAGCTAACACAATATATGAAACACCTAAATTAACCCCCCAAAACCCCCAACCCCCCCTTTCAAAAAAAAACAAAAACCCCAGCCACAGAAATGCTGACGCGTGGATGCCTATTAGTCCCGGTTGGTGCCACCAACCGGGACCAAAGGGTCTCCTGACTGGGCTCTGCGCACTGCCCACGTGGAGGGCCTTTAGTCCCGGTTCTGGATTGAACCGGGACTAAAGGGGGGAGGTATTAGTACCGACACTTTAGTCCCGGTTCCGGAACCGGGACTAAAGGCCCTTACGAACCGGGACTATAGGCCCTTTTTCTACCAGTGTACTTAGTTCTGTCTGTTAGCATTAATTAATGTCTACTTCTTGATTATATTTGATATACTTCAGATGGTGAGCATGATTGTGGGGATGGTGCGTATGAGGATTTTTTCCCTTCTCCCATTGGAACACACAGGTATATTTGGGTTTATAATATGGGTTGTTGCCCCAGTTGCTTTTGGTTGGCGATAATGGCAATGCAGTTATCACCATGTTTGCACCGTTCTTCACATGGACAATCCCTATGCTCCTTATGTTAGTATGTTACTGGTCATCATCACTGTTTGATTATTTCTCCTTCTATTCTGTTATACAATAGGTATTCTCTTACTACATATAAATTTGGAGGACAAAGGAGCATGCCATCCCTGATTAAGCATTTATTCTGTTGATAGATTAAACCCCAAATTGCTGAGATGTAACCTCTTGTATCTGAATTTCGTTTCATAAAATTAATCATTGGTTTAGTTTGAGAGATTAAACCCAAATTAGTTGATGGACTGAACTAGAAATAATACAATCACATATTAATTTTCTTTTTAAATTTCACAGTAGAGATTTAGCCGCCCATGACCCACTACACGTGGATGCCACATCCTTTCTTCCTCACCTATCGCGCGAAATTCCAAAGCCGGTCCACTGCGATCAAGGTGCTGGAGGCTCTTGGGGTTGCCGCTTGCATGCTTGGAGATAAGTTTTGTAGCCTCCCGTTGTAACGCATAGACATTTGTGCTAGTACTAATAAAGCAAGGTGTGTTTCACCAATTTTTTCATCCGTTCACCATATAAAATTATTTTGTTCCGTACTTAACCGAGGTGATACTAAAAAAATTGATTCAAGATGCATCGCGCTAAAGAGTTGCATATGCTTCCTGCCGATGGCACGTCGTCTTATGGGCCTGCCCACATGAGCCGCCTGACCTGGGTTTCACATAAGTATTAACAATAATATAGTACCACCTCGATTATTTACATGGAATTGTAACAATTTATATACCTAGGCAAAGTGCGAATGACAGGAAGATACAGGGACTTCGACCCGACCCGAGAAAGAATCGAATCAAGATGAATCATCTCAAGGCTTAGGAATTGTACAAAGAAAAGGAGGACGGAAAGATGAATCATCCCAAGGCTTAGGAATTGTACAAATGAAGGAGGACAGAAAAATAACCACGGTGGAGCCATCCGACTTGCCAGGAAGTGAGGAGTCCGGGCGGCACCACCGGCCAGACCACGGTGGAGCCATCCGACTTCCCGTGACAGGGCTCTGCTCGTGGCCCTCTGTCGAGAACGACTGACGGACGCAGCTGCGCGGCTTTGGCCCCGCAGAACGGCGACAGTCTGGTGGCACCATGGTTGCTCGGTGAGCTCCTGCAAGGGAACATGGCGGGTGAGATAAGGGAGACGGAGAGAGAAGGGAAAGGGAGAGGCGGCGGGGAGACTCTGCTGTGGGTGGCTGTGTGCTACACATTGCAATGCTCTGGCAACAGAACGCCTCAACGCCATGAGGGGGCATCCAGAAGATCGACCTCACCCAGATGCAAGAGATGGAAAGAGAACCATCTGGGAGAGAGGCCTTTGATGCCAAGAGGGTGGAGCCTTCAAACATGCATCAGATCAAAATTTGCCATGCACCCGAACGAACTGATATGGAGGAACCAGATCTAATGCAAAGAGGACACCAAGAACAAGGACACCGGAGGGAGAGGGGAGGGGCCAACGAATGAAGAAAGAGCGGAAGCTTGGAGAGAGACAGGCGGAGAGCACGAGGAACGGAGGAGGGGGGCTGGTGGGGGTAATCACGCTGGCTCCCAGAAAATTTTCGTTTACTGTTTATATATATCAATATAAAAAGAACCAAAGAGGCAGATCCAACTAATCTCGGCCATCGAACTAAGTCAATCCAACGAACTAGACTGCTCCCATGACGAGCGTTAAACGTGTTTAACATGCAATTAATATCCAAATATTGCACTAATCATAAAATTAACACATAAATAATAGTATATCTAATATCCACGTGCAATTGATATATTGCCTAAATATTAACGTGCGTTGCACCTGCGCATTTACTTGCTGGCTAAATTAGAGGAAAGTCTTTTTTATTGTAATCGGATCGGAAGAGAGGTGTGCGTGCGTGTGCATCTCTCCAAAGTGTGCATGTTTTATTCTAAACTAAGTGTGCGTGTTTTTTTTAGAGAAATAGCCTACCATCTACATGAAATTCTTGTGTTTAGGCCAAGTGCAAAAAGAAATGAAGGAAATATAATTTTGAAGCCAAACAAAACCAACATTTTCTAAAGAAGAAACAACATAGGAAAACTTATTTTGTTTCGAATATTAATAGAAAGTTGTATATAAAAAATCACGCTTCACTGCACCACTACTCTTCCATCCAGTGATAGTGCGATGCTAAAGGATGTGCCGTCGAAAGACATGAATGTGACTTCATAAAAAGAATTGTGGGCATAAAAAATCCTACCACCATAGCGGTCGGAAGACATGAAAGAGTCACTAAACACTTGTGGCGATTTTTTTCTGTGCAATGCACGACACATTCAATTGCTATGTACAAAGAATTCATTTTTCTTAAAATAAATACATTCAAATTGTTCACGAAATTAGAAAATCACAACTTTTTTTTAAATCGTGTGTTAAAAAAACGTTCGGCTTCAAAACATGCTCTAATTCTAATAGAAGAATTCAAAAAAATCAACAAATATTCAATTTTATAAAAAAGAATAAATAAATATTCACGTTTTTCTCGAAAAGCAAAAACGAATTGAAACTCTATTGCATGTCCATCAAGCACTACTGTTCGACCAGATGAAGGATGTTCGAGTAGCTTCTCTACGTCTACTTTCATGCTTCGAAAAGCAATAATGGTGTACCCTTATCACCGATGTTTATCAGAAGATATAAGAAATGACGTGTAATGCACATGGAGTAAGTTTCGCGATTTTCTTGCCCGTTGCAACGCACGTGCATTTGTACTAGTATATATCATATGATGAGGTGGCGGTCCAGTGCCCCGAGGGCGGTGGATCCTATTCGTCTCCGGCTTCGTCGTCCATACCGTCGAAGTCTTCGGAGCCGAAGTCGAGCATGTCGGTTAAGTCGTCGACAATGGCTACTAAGTGGGTGGTGGGTGGGCAGCGAACTTCTTCGTCGTCCGCATCCCATTCTAGCTGCACATAGTTCGGCCAAGGTTCTCCTGACAGGGAGAGAGACCTTAATGAATTTAGCACATCTCCAAAAGGTGAGTGCTGAAAGATATCCGCGGAGGTGAACTCCATGATCGGCGCCCAGTCGGACATGACGGGCACGGATACGAGCGGCTCAAAGTCCGTGGCCGAGGATGAATCCAGTGGTTCGGTAACACGGCTCTCGTAAGGGGTGAAGTCAGCATCCGGCTCTATCGCCTCTGAGAGTGTGGCCTCCATGGCAGGGTCCGTCCCTCCGCTCTCGGATGGCGCGACTTGCTCCGGATTGATGGACGGAGTAGCTATGGATGCGATCTCCCGAATACTGTCCGACGACAGAGTTACGTCATGCTCGTCAAGACTGTATGGCGCGTCCGACATGGGCTCGAATCCGTCGAAGATCAAGTCTCCGCGGATGTTGGCCGTGTAGTTCAAGTTTCCAAATCTGACCTGATGGCCAGGGGCGTAGCTCTCAATCTGCTCCAGATGGCCAAGTGAATTGGCCCACAGTGCAAAGCCGCCGAATATGAAGATCTATCCGGGGAGGAAAGCGTCACCCTGGACCGCATCGCTAGCGATGATCGAAGGAGCCATCAAGCATTATGGTGATGACACAGTGGAACTCTCAATGAAAGCACCAATGTCGGTGTCAAAACCGGCGGATCTCGGGTAGGGGGTCCCGAACTGTGCGTCTAAGGCGGATGGTAACAGGAGGCGGGGGACACGATGTTTTACCCAGGTTCGGGCCCTCTTGATAGAGGTAAAACCCTACGTCCTGCTTGATTGTTCTTGATGATATGAGTATTACAAGAGTAGATCCACCACGAGATCAGAGAGGCTAAACCCTAGAAGCTAGCCTATGGTATGATTGTATCTTGTCCTACAGACTAAAATCCTCCGGTTTATATAGACACCGGAGGGGGCTAGGGTTACACAAGGTCGGTTATAAAGGAGGAGATATACATATCCCTATTGCCTAGCTTGCCTTCCACGCCAAGTAGAGTCCCATCCGGACACGAGACGAAGTATTCAATCTTGTATCTTCATGGCCCAACAGTCCAACCAAAGGATATAGTCCGGCTGTCCGGAGACCCCCTAATCCAGGACTCCCTCAGCCACCTTGGGTGAAATTTTATTTATATGATGAGCATAAGGAGATGTCACTTTATGATTTTTGCCGGGTATGTATGATACCCTTTGCGGGCAGCGTAGAGGAACCACATCGTAACGATGTGGAAGGGTTTATTGATACGATTGTTGTAGGGGAAACTAGAAAGGTTTCCGATGCAAGAATCACTAGTATAAATTTTCCTGTTCTGCGTTACTTCGCAATATTTACTAGTAGATGTTTAATTGGTCGTGGGAACTGCGGAAACCTTAGTGCCCCTGATATTGTTATTTTGCGCCATGCCATGTTTCATGATACTAGTTTCAGTTTAGGCGCTATTGTTGCTAAACGGTTAAATTAGAACCGTACAAAGGGCCCCGTCCTCGGAGGTATCTTTGCCTCGCGCCTTGCTGCACATTTTAACATACATATCAGGCACTTTGAGAAAGAGGAAAAGTTGATGCCTCCAATTGTTCTAGATTATAAGAGTATGGTAGCACATGAGTTTATTGTTAAGGATAAGAATAGGATACTTAAGTATAAATTAATATTTGGTAAAAATTATTGTGAGATTATTACCTTGCCTACGCCCTCTTTGTTTAACATATTTTCAGACATGCACCTCATTTTGCCTGAGGCCATTCATGCGTACCGGGGCCAGATGTCAGCTGCAGAAACTGAGCCGGAGCCACCACTTGATCCTCACCGTCAGTCTGTTTATCAGTGGAATCCGGAGGAAATCGCCAACCAGTGGCAACCTGAGGACCCTTCTCAGTACGACCCCAGCTACAGTTTTGATCCATGGGCATATACCAACTTAGGCCGAAAGCCTAAGCTTGGGGGAGTGCATATTTCTCACCGATATTATATTCATGTTCACACACTCATGCTAGTTGTCGGTGCCCATACTTTTTCATTGTATCATCCATGCTAGTATATTTTTCTTTTTAAGCTTTCTTCTTGTGTGTTTGAAAAACCTTAAGAAAAACCAAAGAAATAGTTGTAGCTTTTAACTAGTTTACTTTTCGTGCATGTAGTAGTAGTAATTAAAAAGAAAACCCAAAAAGATTTCTCGTTCTTCTTTTGCTTGTTGGGAGCTTTCCCGTGTAAATAGTTTTGTTTCTTTTCTTTTCTTTGGGGGTCGAGAGGAGAAGACCTTAATGAAGTTGTTGAGTGGCTCTTTTATGCATTATTGTTGATCTAACAAAGAGCCCATATTATCTTGTCTTCTCCCTTGAATTGAATCCTTGCAGATTCCAGCTTAGTCCAATGCACATGCACTATTATTATTATCCACACCATTCGGTCTTGCAAGTGAAAGGCAATAATGACGATATATGATGAACTGATTGAGATGAGAAAAGCTGGTATTAACTCGACCTTTTTTGCTTTTATAAATATGATTAGTCCATCGTTCCTGATTCAGCCTATTATGAATGAAACATGTTTGCAATGGCAATCAGAGATTATAGTTTCTTATGCCATGCTTAGTTTGCTAGGAGTTTATAATGGTTTACCTTGCGTGCCAAAATGCTATTAAAATGGTTGTGATATGGTATGATAGGGTGGTATCCTCCTTTAAACGATTCGAGTGGCTTGACTTGGCACATGTTCACGCATGTAGTTGAAACAAAATCAACATGGCCTCTATGATATTTATGTTCATGGTGAATTTTATCCTACTCATGCTTGCATTCGGTGTTGATTAATTTTAATGCATGTTCATGACTGTTGTCGCTCTCTAGCTGGTCGCTTCCCAATCTTTTTCTAGCCTTCACTTGTACTAAGCGGGAATACTGCTTGTGCATCCAATTCCATAAACCCCAAAATTATTCCATATGAGTCCACCATACCTTCCTATATACGGTATCTACCTGCCACCTTCAAATAAACATTCTGTTTTGTATGCTCGAATAGATCATGTATCAACTAGGGCTGTCTGTATCTTCCATGCTAGGTGGGTTATTCTTAAGAGGAGTGGACTCCGCTCCTCACTCACGAGAAAATGACTGGTCACCGGATGCCCGGTCCCTGCTACCTCTTGAGCACTGCGTTGGTTTTCCCTTGAAGAGGAAAGGGTGATGCAGCAGAGAAGCGTAAGTATTTCCCTCAGTTTTTGAGAACCAAGGTATCAATCCAGTAGGAGGCCACACACGAGTCCCTCGCACCTACTGTAACGCCCTCGATGCGGCTATATCTCCCATGTGTCGAAGCACGACTTAGAGGCATAACCGCATTGAAAGCAATGTCGCAAGTGAGGTAATCTTCACACAACCCATGTAATATATAAAGGACAGAGATACATAGTTGGCTTACAATCGCCACTTCACACAATTACATGAATAAAGCATTACATCATCCAGATACAATCAAGGTCTGACTACGGAACCAAAATAAAAGAAGAACCCCAAATGCGACACGGTCCCCGATCGACCCCAACTGGGCTCCACTACTGATCAACTAGAACAAAACAGCACAAAAGACAAGATCTTCATCGAGCTCCTCCTTGAGCTTGGTTGCGTCATCTGCACGGACTCATCGGCACCTGCAAGCTGGTTTTGGAAGTATCTGTGAGCCACAGGGACTCAGCAATCTCGCACCCTCGCGATCAAGACTATTTAAGCTTATGGGTAAGGTAAAGGTATGAGGTGGAGCTGCAGCAAGCGACTAGAATATATGGTGGCTAACATACGCAAATGAGAGCGAGAAGAGAAAGCAAAGCACGGTCGATAAAAGTATGATCAAGAAGTGATCCTAAAACAACCTACGTCAAGCATAACTCCAACACCGTGTTCACTTCCCTGACTCCGCCGGAAAGAGACCATCACGGTTACACACGCGGTTGATGTATTTTAATTAAGGTCAACTTCAGGTTTTCTACAACCGGACGTTAACAAATTCCCATCTGCCCATAACCGCGGGCACGACTTTCGAAAGTTCAAATCTCTGCAGGGGTGTCCCAACTTAGCCCATGACAAGCTCTCACGGTCAACGAAGGAATATACCTCCTCCCAAGACATTCTGATCAGACTCGGTATCCCGGTTCTTCAAGACATCCTCGACAATGGTAAAACAAGTCCAACAAAGCCGCCCGATGTGCCGACATCCTGATGGGAGCTGCACATATCTCGTTCCCAGGGCAACACCGGATGAGACATCCTACGAGTAAAACCAGCCCTCAAGTTTCCCCGAGGTGGCCCCGCAGTCTACTCAGTTCGGACCAACACTTAGACAAGCACTGGCCCGGGGGGGTTAAAATAAGATGACCCTCGGGATGTGCGACTCCCAAGGGAAAAAGGCTAGGTGGCGAATGGTAAAACCAAGGTTGGGCCTTGCTGGAGGAGTTTTATTCAAAGCGAACTGTTAAGGGATTCCCATTATAACCCAACCGCATGAGGAACGCAAAATCCGGGAACATAACACCGATATGATGGAAACTAGGGCGGCAAGAGTGGAACAAAACACCAGGCATAAGGCCGAGCCTTCCACCCTTTACCAAGTATATAGATGCATTAATTAAATAAGATATATTGTGGTATCCCCAACAAGTAAACATGTTCCAACAAGGAACAACATCTCCATATTCCAACGAGGAACAAACTTCAATCTTCACCTGCAACTAACAACGCTATAAGAGGGGCTGAGCAAAGCGGTAACATAGCCAATAAACGGTTTGCTAGGACAAGGTGGGTTAGAGGCTTGGTTTAACAATATGGGAGGCATGATAAGCAAGTGGTAGGTATCGCAGCATAGGCTAGCAAAAGAGCGAGCAACTAGCAAGCAAAGATAGAAGTGATTTCGAGGGTATGGTCATCTTGCCTGAAATCCCGCAAGGAAGAAGAACGAGTCCATGAAGAAGACAAACGGAACGTAGACGAACGGGTCCTCACAACGCGACATTATCGGAACCAACCCGAAGAAGCAAACACCGGAAAAGAAGCACACAACATAGTAAACAACCAACACATGAACATGGTATGATATGCGGGATGCGGTATGCGATGCATATGCATGATTTGTCAAGGAACAAATGAACCTGGACTCAACTTGGAAATCCAAGTGTTCCACTGGAAAGATGAGATGAAATCGCTTGAAAGCAATATAAAGAACGCCGGAACCAGAGTTACGGTTTGGAAATGGCAAGCAATTCAAATATGACACTGGTCTGCGATTTACAGCAAGTAGCCAACTAAATGCAACAAGATGAACATGCTACAGCACTCAAGCATGGCAACAAAATACATGGCAGGAATCCATTCATGATGCTTAACAAAAGTCTAGCACTGAGCTACGACCAATTCATATATTAACAGGTTCAAACAAGCATGGCAAAAATGCATATGGTAAACAGATTTCAGACTTAGTGAAATTAACAGTTGTCTGGAATTTCAGATTAGGTAGCACACTTCGGAGCATGAAAACTATATGCTACAGGACCTGCACATGGAAAAGTAAAGTATGGAATGGAGCTACTCAAAGAGCTTAACAAAAGTCCCTTAGTGACCTTGAGCCAAAAGGGATCAGAAAATACAATTGCAAGCATGTGAACATGGCAAAAACATAATCAGATCACAGACTTAGTGAAAACTGGAGCATGCTGAAAACAGATATCAAGTAGGCATGTTTACGAGCTCGATGCACTCACTATAGAGCAAGTCATGACAATCTAAGCATACACCCATCAAGAATACAGAAAATACAAGCTAGGCATGGCAAGAACAATACCATGGCATGCACGGATCAACTACAACATCCCAGGCAAAATTGCTAACAAGTAGGCAATCTGCCCAGATTCACGAAATAGCAAAAATAGAGCTCGATTGACTCAAGCTAGGGTGCTCCATAATTGCAAACAAAGACATGGATCACTAAAAGATTAACAAAACATCCTTACTGATCATCCTCAAAAGAGGCACGGATCACTAGGAAACAACATGAACATACGGCCATATGAGATAAACAGCTCAAGGACTTAGTGGAAATGCTAAGTCCCTGAAATCAGCATTAGCAAATGCACCACTTGGCAAGCTTGTGCTAGTCACCACACACATCACAAAAATACATGGGTTGCACCTCTGGAAAGATGGCAAAACCCTTAACAAAACATATGTAGAGCTCATGGGCATATCATGCACACAATAATCATGGCAAAAATGACAAATATCTAAATGGAGCATCAGATCTGACAATTATCTCAAGTAGCAATCTTCTAACAGCATTTCGGGCATCAAGATGAACTCAAATGAAAATGATGCAATGAGATTAAATGATGTACTCTCTGAGACGAACATTTTGATATGCTATATGCATGAATCGGAGCTACGGATGCAAAGTTATGATGCGATGAACATGGGCATTTGAAACATGGCAATCTCGGGGACTTAGTAGAAATTGGACCTCTCCGAGAAAGTCAACGGGACGGAGCGGTGTGGGATGGTTCGGATCCAGGACGGAGGGGCGGCGTTTGGTTCATCTCCCGGTGGATCCGGTCCACCTTCTTCTCCGGCGAGGTACGGACTCCGGCGAGGCGGGCTTGAACTCCGGCGATCGCCGAAATGGCGAATCCGGCCGTGAGGCGCCGGGGCGACCGCGGAGCTCCTCCGAGGAGGCGGGGCAGTGAGGCGAACGGCGGCGGTGGCCGGCAAGGTGGCATCGCGCGGCAGAGGGTGGCGCCGGCGGGAAGGTGGCGAGGCGCGGCGGCGCACGACGGCGGCCGGAGCATTGCGGGAGGCGGCTCGGCGAAGGGTCGCGGCGCCGGAGCTGCAACCGGGCGGCGGCGCGAGGAGATGGGCCCCGCGGGCCCGATCCGGGCCGCGCGGGCCGGCGGCGGGGCTGGAGGAGAGAGAGGGCGGCGGGGTGAGGTGGCGAGGCACGATTGGCCACGGCGGGCGGTTGGACGTGTCCGGCCACCGGGCGGACATGTCCGGCGGCGCGGGGAGGAGTGGATCTAGGGTTTCGTCCGCGAAAATGAACGGGGTGCACATATTTATAGGTAGAGGGAGCTAGGAGAGTCCAAATGAGGTGCGGTTTTCGGCCACGCGATTGTGATCGAACGCTCTAGATGATAGAAGGGGTTTAGGTGGGTTTTGGGCCACTTTGAAAGGGTGTTGGGCTGCAACACACACGAGGCCTTTTCGGTCCCTCGGTTAACCGTTGGAGCATCAAACGAAGTCCAAATGGTACGAAACTTGACAGGCGGTCTACCGGTAGTAAACCAAGGCCGCTTGGCAAGTCTCGGTCCAATCCGGAAATGTTTAATCCCCACACATGAAAGAAAGGTAGAAATGACCATCGGAGGAGAACGGAACGCCGGAATGCAAAACGAACAACGGGGAAAAGGCTCGGATGCATGAGACGAACATGCATGCAAATGAAATGCACATGATGACATGATATGCAATGCATGACACGCAAGCAATGACAAGGCAAACAACAGCGAATAACTGGAGGACACCTGGCACATCGGTCTTGGGGCGTTACACCTACACAAAGAAATAAACTCCTCGCAACCAATGCGATAAAGGGGTTGTCAATCCCTTCACGGTCACCTACGAGAGTGAGATCTGATAGATATGATAAGATGATATTTTTGGTATTTTTATGATAAAGAGAAATAAAGATGCAAGTAAAATAAATGGCAAAGGAAATAACTAAGTATTGGAAGATTAATATGATGGAAAATAGACCCGGGGGCCATAGGTTTCACTAGAGGCTTCTTTCGAGAGCATAAGTATTACGGTGGGTGAACAAATTACTATTGAGCAATTGACAGAATTGAGCATAGTTATGAGAATATCTAGGTATGATCATGTATATAGGTATCACGTCCGAGACAAGTAGACCGACTCCTGCGTGCATCTACTACTATCACTCCACACATCGACCGCTATCCAGCATGCATCTAGATTATTAAGTTCAAGAGAACAGAGTAACGCTTTAAGCAAGATGACATGATGTAGAGGGATAAACTCACGCAATATGATATAAACCCCATCTCGTTATCCTCGGTGGCAACAATACAATACGTGCCTTGCTGCCCCTACTGTCACTGGGAAAGGACACCGCAAGATTGAACCCAAAGCTAAGCACTTCTCCCATTGCAAGAAAGATCAATCTAGTAGGCCAAACCAAACTGATAATTCAAAGAGACTTGCAAAGATAACCAATCATACATAAACGAATTCAGAGATGATTGAAATATTGTTCATAGATAAACTTGATCATAAACCCAAAATTCATCAGTCTCAACAAACACACCACAAAAGAAGATTACATCGAATAGGTCTCCACAAGAGAGGGGGAGAACTTTGTATTGAGATCCAAAAAGAGAGAAGAAGCCATCTAGCTAATAACTATGGACCCGTAGGTCTGAAGTAAACTACTCACACTTCATCGGAGAGGCTATGGTGTTGATGTAGAAGCCCTCCGTGATCGATACTCCCTCCGGCGGAGCTCCGGAAAAGGCCCCAAGACGGGATCTCGTGGATACAGAAAGTTACGGTAGTGGAATTAGGGTTTTGGCTCCGTATCTGGTAGTTTGGGAGACGTAGGTATATATAGGAGGAAGGAGTACGTCGGTGGAGCAACATGGGCCCCATGAGGGTGGAGGGCGCGCCTGGGGGTGTAGGTGAGGGAGTCCTGGATTAGGGGGTCCTCGGACAGTCGGACTATATCCTTTGGCCAGACTGTTGGGCTATGAAGATACAAGATTGAAGACTTGGTCCCGTGTCCGGGTGGGACTCTCCTTTGCGTGGAAGGCAAGCTTGGCAATTTGGATATGTAGATCTCCTCCCTTGTAACCGACTCTGTGTAACCCTAGCCTCCTCTGGTGTCTATATAAACCGGAGGGTTTAGTCCGTAGAACAACAACAATCATAATCATAGGATAGCTTCTAGGGTTTAGCCTCTACGATCTCGTGGTAGATCAACTCTTGTAATACTCATATCATCAAGATCAATCAAGCAGGAAGTAGGGTATTACCTCCATCGAGAGGGCCCGAACCTGGGTAAAACTTGTGTCCCCCGCCTCCTGTTATCATCCGCCTTAGACCCACAGTTCGGGACCCCCTACCCGAGATCCACCGGTTTTGACACCGACATTGGTGCTTTCATTGAGAGTTCCACCGTGCCGACACCATAAGGCTTGATGGCTCTTTCAGTCATCGACAACGATGCGATCCAGGGTGAGGTTTTTCTCCCCGGACAGATCTTTGTATTCGGCGGCTTCGTACTGCGGGCCAACTCGCTTGGCCATCTGGAGCAGATCAAGAGCTATGCCCCTGGCCATCAGGTCAGGTTTGGAAGCTTGAACTATACTGCCGACATCCGCGGAGACTTGATCTTCTACGGATTTGAGCCCATGTCAGGTGCGCCGCACAGTCGCGACGAGCATGACTTAGCTCTGCCGCCGGACGGTGTTCGGGAGATCACACATGTGGCTACTCTGGCCCTCAATCCGGAGCAGATCGTGCCGTCTAAGGACGGGTGGATGGACCCCGCCACGGAGGTCGCACACCCAGCGGCGATAGAGCCGAATACTGACTTCACCTCCTATGAGACCTGTGTTGCCGGACCCTTGGATTCGCCCCCGGCCACACGCTCCGAACCGCCTGCGTCCATGCCTATTGAATCTGATTGGGCACCGATCATGGAGTTTACCTCCGTGGATATCTTTTAGCACTCGCCCTTGGGGGACATGCTAAATCCATTGATGTCTCTCTCCTTGTCAGGAGACCCTTGGCCGAACTATGTCTGGCTTAAGTGGTAAGCGGACGACAAGGAAATTCATTCCCCACCCACCACCCACTTAATAGCCACTGTCGACGACTTAACCGGCATGCTTGATTTCGGCTCCGAAGACATCGAAGGTATGGACGACGATGCAGGAGAAGAACAGGAACCACCGCCCACAGGGCGCTGGACAGCCACCTCATCATATGATATATACATGGTGGACACCCCCAAAGAAAGCGATGGCAATAAGGCAACGGAGGATAATCCCCTCGAGAAGCAATCTAAGCACCGGTGTCATCGGCGCTGCTCTAAGCCCCGCCATAGCAAAAGCAGCGATACCAGCACAAGAGACAATAACGCTGCGGATAGTGCCGAAGACGAAGACAATCCCCTCTAGCCAGGCTTCGAGCGGGAGGATGGGCAAGCTAGCCCTAAGGAACAGGCGGCAGACGGAGAATTAGAGGATGAAAATTACATGCCCCTCTCCGATGACGAGGTGAGCCTCGGCGAAGAAGAATTTATCGTGCCTAAGGATCCTGTCGAGCAGGAGCGCTTCAAGCGCCGGCTTATAGCCACAACAAAAAGCCTGAAGAAAAAGCAACAACAGCTCCAAGCTGATCAAGATCTGCTAGCGGATAGATGGACCGAGGTGTTGGCAGCCGAGGAATACGAACTCGAGCGCCCAACCAAAAGTTACCCAAAGCACTGGTTGCTACGCCAACTCGAGGAGGAAGCATTAAAGCCTACACTACCAGCGTATGATGCGGCTGACCGGCCACCTCGTGGTCGAGACAAAGCGGCATATCAGCCTGAAGTCCAGCCCGCACCCCGTTGCCAGTCAAACAAAAACACCAAGGGCCGGGGCAACACACAGGACCTGCGAGACGTATTGGAAAACAAAGCAGGACAGACAAGATCGATATACGGATCACGGGGGCGTGCCCCAATGCGTGACGACGACCGTCACGCCGGATATACTAAAAGCAAATCCGGCCGGGCCGAATATAGCAGACGAGACAAGACTCGTATGAACTACGTCGTGACATAGCCCGACACAGAGGCGCCGCACACCCCCTATGCTTCACCGACAAAGTAATGGATCACGAATTCCCAGAAGGGTTTAAACCCGTGAACATCGAATCATATGATGGTACAACAGACCCCGCGGTATGGATTGAAGATTTCCTCCTCCACATCCACATGGCCCGCGGTGACGATCTACATGCCATCAAGTACCTCCCACTAAAACTCAAAGGGCCGGCTCGGCATTGGCTGAATAGCCTTCCGGCAAACTCCATTGGCAGTTGGGAGAACTTGGAAGACGCATTCCTTGATAACTTGCAGGGCACTTATGTGCGACCACCGGATGCTGATGACCTGAGTCACATAACCCAACAGCCAGGGGAATCAGCTAGGAAATTCTAGACTCGGTTCCTAACTAAAAAGAACCAAATTGTCGACTGTTCGGATGCTGAGGCCTTAGCGGCATTTAAGCATAACATCCGCGACGAGTGGCTCGCTCGACACCTCGGCCAAGAGAAGCCGAAGTCCATGGCAGCCCTCACGACACTCATGACCCGCTTTTCTGCGGACGAGGACAGTTGGCTGGCTCACAGCAACAACACATCAAGAAATCCTGGTAATTCAGATGCCAAAGATAGCAACGGCAAGCCACGTCGCAACAGACACAAGCGCCACAACAACGGCGACAACACCGAAGACACGACAGTTAATGTTAGATTCAGTGGCTCTAAATCCGGTCAGCGGAAAAAGCCATTCAAGAAAAGCAATCCGAGCCCGTCCAGCTTGGACCGCATACTCGATCGTTCATGTCAAATTCACGGCACCCCCGATAAACCAGCCAACCACACCAACAGAGAATGCTGGGTGTTCAAACATGACGGCAAGTTGAATGCTGAAAACAAGGAAAAGGGGCTGCATAGCAACGAGGAGGAGGAGCCCTGGCCGCCGAACATAGGAGGACAGACGAAATTTCCTCCCCAAGTGAAAACGGTAAACATGATATAGGCAACCCATATTCCCAAGCGGGAATGGAAGCGTGCACTGAGGGACGTCTATGCGATGGAGCCAGTCGCCCCAAACTTCAACCCATGGTCTTCTTGTCCGATCACCTTTGATCGCAGGGACCACCCCACCAGTATTCGTCATGGCGGTTCTGCTGCATTGGTCCTTGACCCCATCATTGTTGGATTTCACCTCACTCGAGTCCTTATGGATGGTGGCAGCAGCCTGAACCTGCTCTATCAGGATACAATGCGTAAAATGGGTATAGACCCCTCGAGGATCAAAACCACCTTTAAAGGTGTCATCCTAGGTGTAGAGGCCTGTTGCACGGGCTCAATCACACTGGAAGTGCTCTTCGGATCTCCGGACAACTTCCGAAGCGAGGAGTTAATCTTCGATATCGTCCCCTTCTGCAGTGGCTATCAAGCACTACTCGGACGAACCGCATTTGCCAAATTCAATGCGGTACCGCATTATGCATACCTCAAGCTCAAAATGCCAGGACCTCGCAGGGTTATAACAGTTAATGGAAACACAGAACGCTCGCTCCGCACGGAGGAGCACACTGCGGCCCTCGCAGCAGAAGCGCGAAGCAGCCTTATGAGGCAAACCGCCAATTCGGCGAGAAAGACCCCGGACACCTTCAAGCAAGTCCGGAGTACCTTGCAAGAGGATCACCAGGCACGTTTAGAGCTCACCTAGCAATTCGGCCTCTGTCCTAGTCCCAATCAAGCGGCGAAATTTGCGCCACGCGTACATAATTATGCACTCAAGATACCATGGGCATAGGTGGAGGCACGTCCATGGCATGGCCCATAATGCGGCTCAACCGCTTCAGGACCCGTATACCTTGAATGTTTTCTTCCTTTCAGGCCCCTATTCTCTGAAGGCCCTCTCTGATCGTCTGATTATCGGACCCATCATGGGAAGGAAACACCAAGGAAGCAAGAAGCTTTGACGTACAAGGGAATCCTCAGGTGGTCTCTGATAACGATCGATATACCTGTTTTGCATACCCACACGCAGCTTGACTTTGGATAGGACATGTCAAATAGTCCTATTTTTACTTATTGCACTACATGTATGCATACGCTTTGACGTATCATTTAAATAACAATGTACATCATCAGCTCATTATTGCATTCCTTTATCTTTTTTCCCCTGTATGCTTACTTACGACGAGTGCGCCAGGGGCTTCAGTGTACCCCATAACACGACATGAAAAGTCCGAACACTTTCGACAGTGTGGCACCCCGAACTTATAGCATTATATGCATCAGCTCTGAATCATGTCTTGGGTCAATAGTTGGGTTTGCCCGGCTCCCATGTTTTGGTACCTTACGTTCCGCTATATCGGCTAAGGTAGCACTGGGAGAACTACTGCGATTGTGTCCCGGTTCCTCCGGATGAGCACCTCAGTAGAGAAAGCCGAAAACTGATTGTCATGATGCGATGAGAGCTGGTCGCTGTTCGAGAGGTCTCAAATCCTTAAAGATTTTTTCCGCTTAGGACGAGGAGTCGGCCTTGTCCGATTTAGGCATACATAGCGCCCCAAGTTCGGCCTTCCGAATACTAGGGGCTTCGCCAAAATTTGGAATTGTAGACTTCTATAGCTAAGTGGGAGTGATAAAGCTTTATAGTCTGATTGCCTGGTTCGTTGTGTTGAACACCTCCTTCGAAGGACCCAAAACTGGCATAAAGAGTGATCAGGTTTATCCCAAACACCTCAGTACAAGTTACATGGGGGCAGAAGCCAACGACTGGCCAACTCTCAAATTTTATAAACGGCCGCACAGAAGGTAATATTTTAAATTAACAAGCGGTACATAGCGCACATGAACTCGTATCACATTACAGGATCACATGAGTACATTCATTCAAATATTACATCCTTAGCACATTCCTCTGCCACAAGGCGAGCACCCTTCAGGACACCGTCATAATACTTTTCGGGGTGGCGATGCTCCTTGCCCTCCGGCGGCCCCTCCTTCACCAGCTTTTCGGCGTCCATCTTCGCCCAGTGCACTTCACCCGGGCAAAAGCCCTGCGTGCACCCTCAATGCAGACGGACCACTTTATGACTTCAAACCGTGGGCAGGCGTTCACAAGCCGCCTTACGAGGCTGAAATAGCTGCCAGGCAGGGGCTCGCCAGGCCACATCCGGACTATGAGGCCCTTCTTGGCCAGTTCGGCCGCCTTGTGAAGCTCGACCAGTTGCTTCAACTGGTCGCTCGAGGGCATCGGATGTTCGGTCCCAGTATATTGAGACCAGAACAACTTCTCCGTCGGGCTCCTTTCCTCGGCCCGGTAGAACTCCGCAGCATCCGACACACTGCTGGGTAGATCTGCGAATGCTCCTGGAGAGCTCCGAATTCGGGTAAGTAAAAGGAAAGTTTCCTTCACATGCTTGCTTTGCATAATGAATGCCTTACCCGCCGCTATCTTCCTGACCGCCTCAATTTCCTGGAGGGCCTTTTAGGCTTCGGCCTTGGCATTTTGTGCGTTCTCAAGGGCATTCGCAAGCTCGGACCCTTGCGTCTTAGAGTCACGCTCCAAGGACTCGTACTTCTTGACAAACTCCTGGAGATCTTGCTGAACCTCGCCGACTCGGGCCTCTTGCTTCACGCGCTCGGCACGCTCCTTGGCCGCTTTGCCTTCAGCCTCGGACAGCGCCTTCTTCAGGGCCGCCACTTCGGTCGTGGCCCCTAGCAAAATTCATGACGATCCTGTGATCTAACAACCAGTTTCCTTTTTCTTTATCAATAAACAGACAAGGTATTACTTACCTTTGTTCTCTTCGAGCTGCCTCTTGGTAAGGCCGAGCTCTTCCTCGGACCGCTCAAGGTCCCGCTTCAGGGCGGAGACCTCCGTCGTGTGAGCGGCAGCGGCCAGTAGTGAAGCCTGCTTATTCACATAGACATATTCTGATTAGACTCCTGTGATTATTATTTGATCCTCTGTTCGGCCTTTCTTTGCGAACACCAAACAGAGCATCAGGGGCTACTGTCTATGTTGTAATATTTTCTCATAATTTGATTACTTACCTCAAAGCCTGTTAGGAGGCTGGCACAGGCTTCAGTCAGTCCGCTTTTGGCGGACCGAACCTTCTTGACCACCGCACTCATGATAGTGCGGTGCTCTTCGTCAATGGAAGCGCCACGAAGCGTTTCCAGCAAATTGTCCGATGCCTCTGGGTGGACAGAGGCCATCGGCACAGACGGCTTGTCCCCCTTGGCGAGGGGTCGCCTGACAGAATCCGAAACCACTGGAGGTTCCGGTGCATTATTCGGCGGGTGGCTAGACTTGCTGCCCCCGACATTAGAACCCATGGGAGTCTTGCCCCTCGTGCACCCAGCGTCCGGAATGTCGCCTTGGGGCGCCTCCGGAACTGTCTCCCCTTGGTTCAGTACCCTTTGAGACAACACCTCGACGTCGTCCATAAGACGGGGGGAGGAGGCGGTCGGGAGTGAATCGTTGTTCATCTCTGACAGGCCCAAAGACTCATCCGAAGAGGATACATCGATATGGGCTTTGGATGGGCTGCATGATCATGCTCGGCATGATAAGAAGCAATAACATAAAACATACCAAGAACTATTATGGTATCCGGATACTTACGACTTCGCCAGGGGCTTGTCCCTGGGTAACCACTCCTCGTCGCTAAAAGCGGCCGCCGTGGAGCAGTCCGGAAGGAGAGTCCTTCCCTTCTTGGACCCTTCGGCCTCCCCTGACGGGGTTGCCTTCCTTTTTTTGTCTCCCCCGGTTGGGGGAGAACTTTCCTATTCCTCCTCCTCGTTTTCATGGGAGGAGGGCGCCTCGGTGTTATCGGACGATGAGTCTGATACGACCTTGCGCCGGAGACCTTTCCTGGTACCCGTGGCCTTCTTCTTGGCCTTCTTCTCCAGCACGTCATAGGGTGCCGGAACCAGCATCTCCGTTAAGAGAGCCCTTGCTGGATCCTCGGGCAGTGGGGCCAGACAATCGATCTGCTCCGCTGTCGTGACCCACTCCTATTAAATGGCATGGAGGTTTAGGTCCCCCGCATGATTATACTGGGGAAAGAAACATCTTATGAGATATAAGGAGCTTACCGGATTGGCAGGGCGCTTTGCGCTGAGTCCGCGATCCTCGGTAAGGGGAGGAGGTACCTCGGTGGACTTGAACAGCACCTTCCAGATGTCCTGGTGTGTCGTGTCGAAGAGCTCTCGCAGCATCTGGTGCTTAGCCGGGTTGAACTCCCACATATTGAATGCCAGTCTTTGACACGGGAGGATCCGGCAGAAGACCATGACCTGGACCACATTGACAAGCTTGATTTTCTTGCTTATCATGTTTTTAACACAGTTCTGGAGTCCGGTCAGCTCCACTGATGAATCCCAGGATAGGCCCTTCTCTTTCCAGGAGGTGAGCCGCATGGGGATGCCGGATCGAAATTCGGGGGCCGCCACCCAGTTAGTGTCATGTGGCTCGGTGCTACCTCTTGAGCACTGCGTTGGATTTCCCCGAAGAGGAAAGGAAGATGCAGTAAAGTAGCGTAAGTATTTCCCTCAGTTCTTGAGAACCAAGGTATCAATCCAGTAGGAGGTTGCGCGCGCGTCCCCTAGTACCTGCACAAAGCAAATAACTCCTCGCAACTAATGCGATAAGGGGTTGTCAATCCCTTCACGATCACTTACAAGAGTGAGATCTGATAGATATGATAAGATAATATTTTTGGTATTTTTATGATAAAGATGCAAAGTAAAATAAAGGCAAAGTAAAAAGCAAAGGAAATAACTAAGTATTGGAAGATAATATGATGAAGATAGACCCGGGGGGCATAGGTTTCACTAGTGGCTTCTCGCAAGAGCATAAGTATTCTACGGTGGAAAAATGAATTACTGTTGAGCAATTGACAGAATTGAGCATAGTTATGAGAATATCTAGGTATGATCATGTATATAGGCATCACGTCTGAGACAAGTAGACCGACTCCTGCCTGCATCTACTACTATTACTCCACTCATCGACCGCTATCCAGCATGCATCTAGAGTATTAAGTTAATGAAAACAGAGTAACGCCTTAAGCAAGATGACATGATGTAGAGGGATAAATTCATGCAATGTGATAAAAAAAACCATCTTGTTATCCTCAATGGCAACAATACAATGAAGGAAATATGCCCTAGAGGCAATAATAAAGTTATTATTTATTTCCTTATTTCATGATAAATGTTTATTATTCATGCTAGAACTGTATTAACCGAAAACATAATACATGTGTGAATACATAGACAAACAAAGTGTCACTAGTATGCCTCTACTGGACTAGCTCATTAATCGAAGATGGTTATGTTTCCTAACCATAGACATGTGTTGTCATTTGATTAATGGGATCACATCATTAGGAGAATGATGTGATTGACATGACCCATTCCATTAGCTTAGCACCAGATCGTTTAGTATGTTGCTATTGCTTTCTTCATGACTTATACATGTTCCTATGACTATGAGATTATGCAACTCCCGTTTATCGGAGGAACACTTTGTGTGCTACCAAACGTCACAACGTAACTGGGTGATTATAAAGGAGCTCTACAGGTGTCTCCAAAGATGAATGTTGGGTTGGCGTATTTCGAGATTAGGATTTGTCACTCCGATTGTCGGAGAGGTATCTCTGGGCCCTCTCGGTAATGCACATCACATAAGCCTTGCAAGCATTACAACTAATGAGTTAGTTGCGAGATGATGTATTACGAAACGAGTAAAGAGACTTGCCGGTAATGAGATTGAACTAGGTATTGAGATACCGATGATCGAATCTCGGGCAAGTAACATACCGATGACAAAGGGAACAACGTATGTTGTTATGCGGTCTGACCGATAAAGATCTTCGTAGAATATGTAGGAGCCAATATGAGATCTAGGTTCCGCTATTGGTTATTGACCGGAGACGTGTCTCGGTCATGTCTACATTGTTCTCGAACCCGTAGGGTCCGCACGCTTAAGGTTTCAATGACAGTTATATTATGAGTTTATGAGTTTTGATGTACCAAAGTTAGTTCGGAGTCCCGGATGTGATCACGGACATGATGAGGAGTCTCGAAATGGTCGAGACATAAAGATTGATATATTGGACGGCTATATTCGGACACCGGAAGTGTTCCAGGTGATTTCGGAGAAAACCGGAGAGCCGGAGGGTTACCGGAACCCCCCCGGGAGAAGCAATGGGCCATATGGGCCTTAGTGGAGAGAGAGAGAGAGAGGGGCAGCCAAAGGTGGGCCGCGCGCGTTCTCCCCCCTGGTCCGAATTGGACTAGGAGAGGGGGGCGGCACCCCCTTTCCTTCTCCCTCCCCACTTCTTACCCCCTCCTAGTAGGAGTCCTACTCCTACTAGGAGGAGGACTCCTCCTTGGCGCGCCATAGGGGCCGGCCGGCCTCCTCCCCTTGATCCTTTATATACGAGGGCAGGGGGCACCCCTAGACACACAAGTTGATCCACGTGATCATATTCTTAGCCGTGTGCGGTGCCCCTTCCACCATAATCCTCGATAATATTGTAGCGGTGTTTAGGCGAAGCCCTGCGACGGTAGTACATCAAGATCGTCACCACGCCGTCGTGCTGACAGAACTCTTCCCGACACTTTGCTGGATCGGAGTCCGGGGATCGTCATCGAGCTGAACGTGTGCTAGAACTCGGAGGTCCCGTAGTTTCGGTGCTTGATCGGTCGGGCCGTGAAGACGTACGACTACATCAACCGCGTTGTACTAACGCTTCCGCTGTCGGTCTACAAGGGTACGTAGATCACACTCTCCCCTCTCGTTGCTATGCATCACCATGATCTTGCGTGTGCGTAGGAAATTTTTGAAATTACTACATTCCCCAACATACAATACGTGCCTTGCTGCCCCTAGTGTCACTAGGAAAGGACATCGCAAGATTGAACCCAAAGCTAAGCACTTCTCCCATTGCAAGAAAGATCAATCTAGTAGGCCAAACCAAACTGATAATTCGAAGAGACTTGCAAAGATAACCAATCATACATAAAAGAATTCTGAGAAGATTCAAATATTATTCATAGATAGACTTGATCATAAACCCACAATTCATCGGTCTCAACAAACACACCGCAAAAAGAAGATTACATCGAATAGATCTCCACAAGAGAGGGGGAGAACATTGTATTGAGAGCCAAAAAGAGAGAAGAAGCCATCTAGCTAATAACTATGGACCCGAAGGTCTGAGGTAAACTACTCACACTTCATCGGAGAGGCTATGGTGTTGATGTAGAAGCCCTCCATGATGGATACCCCCTCCGGCGGTGCTCCGGAACAGGCCCCAAGATGGGATCTCGTGGATACAGAAAGTTGCGGCGGTGGGATTAGGGTTTTGGCTCCGTATCTGATCGTTTGGGGGTACGTAGGTATATATAGGAGGAAGGAGTACGTCGGTGGAGCAACGTTGGGCCCACGAGGGTGGAGGGCGCGCCTAGGGGGGTAGGCGCGCCCCCTACCTCGTGGCTCCCTCCTTTGTTTCTTGACGCGGGGTCCAAGTCTCCTGGATCATATTCGGTGAGAAAATCACGTTCCCGAAGGTTTCATTCCGATTGGACTCCGTTTGATATTCCTTTTCTTCGAAACCCTTAAATTGGCAAAAAAACAACAATTCTGGGTTGGGCCTCCGGTTAATAGGTTAGTCCCAAAAATAATATAAAAGTGGATAATAAAGCCCAATAATGTCCAAAACAGTAGATAATATAGCATGGAGCAATCAAAAATTATAGATACGTTGGAGACGTATCAAGCATCCCCAAGCTTAATTCCTGCTCGTCCTTGAGTAAGTAAATGATAAAAACATAATTTTTGATGCGGAGTGCTACTTGGCATAATTTTAATGTAATTCTTCTTAATTGTGGTATGAATATTCAGATCCGAAAGATTCAAGATAAGAGTTCATATTGACATAAAAATAATAATACTTCAAGCATACCAACAAAGCAATCATGTCTTCTCAAAATAACATGGCCAAAGAAAGTTATCCCTACAAAATCATATAGTCTCGCTATGCTCTATCTTCACCACACAAAGTATTTAAATCATGCACAACCCCGATGACAAGCCAAGCAATTGTTTCATACTTTTGACATTCTCAAAACTTTTTCAATTTTCACGCAATACATGAGCGTGAGCCATGGATAAAGCACTATAGGTGGAATAGAATGGTGGTTGTGGAGAAGACAAAAAGGGAGAAGATAGTCTCACATCAACTAGGTGATGCGGAGCATCCCAAGGTCATCCCCATGGACCTACCAGCGTCTCATCAAGTGCCTAGTGGACCCATGACTCGATCACGTGCAAGAGCTCTTGAAACCGAGGTGACATCTCTCCTCTCACAATTCCACTTCGATGCACATGAAGCATGGCTACTACCTCATATGGACACTTTGTGCATACTCAGGTACCATGGAGAAGGTAAGGAACAAGGACAAGAAGAAGAGGAAGATGGACGGGAAGACGGAGAAGAAGGAGGGCTGAAGAAAAAGTCCCAGCCACCGGACGACCGGCTGGGACCGGACGTCCGGCGCCTGAAGCATCAGCCGAGCCCCAGCGAGCGGACGTCCAGCCCAGACCAGACGACCGGTGCCCCTGCACCCGAAGCAAACGAGCAGACGTCCGGTCCGGACCGGACGACCGGCGCCCCTGCATCCGAACCAACATCAGCGGAAGTCCGATGTTTCCGGACGTTCGACACCCTCATCATAGAGCAGGACCAGCGGACGTCCGGAGGACACCGGACGACCGGCCGCTCCTGAGACACTGGACGACCAGCCACCAGCGGACGTCCGGTACCTGGCTGCGTCCAGATTCAGGCCCGAGGCCCATGTACCCCTACTTTCGCCCCCAATTGCACTTAGACTATAAATAGACCTCTCCCACCTCCTTTCGAGGGTTAGCAAATGTTTAGCTCATATTTGTGAGAGAGCTTTGCTCATCCACTTGGTTACCTCCTCCTCGGAGATTCGAGCCTCCACCGGAGAAGATCCCACAAGCGGATTCAAGACCTCCTTACGGAGAAGATCATCAAGACCCCCTCTTGGGCGGCCCCTCAAGACCTCCTCATAGAGAAGAACCGGTTACCGTGTATCGTCCTTAGATGTCCGTGGATTCGTGTATCTCTACCTATGTACTCGAGGATCTAGCCCATGTGTGACTTATTCGTGTCGCTTTAGTGATTTCCTCTTGTGTTTTCCCTTCGTTCTTCCCTGTGTTCTGCGTGTTTTCCTCGGGATCCGCTCCTTTTGTGAAAGATTGGGCGATTAGGGTTCTACCCTACATCATCTTGGTATCTAGAGCAAGGTTGATCATGATTTCGGAGCCCCCCATTTCGTTTTCTAGCTTGATTTTGTTGTTTTTCGTCCTAATCCGAAAATCCCCACAAAAATAGCCCCAAAATTTTTTCTTGTGTTTTGTGAGTTTTGATGATGTGTTGTTGGTTTTGATCCGTGAATTTGTTGTGTTGCAAGTGGATCTAGCCTTCCCCCCACCATCTCCATGTTAGGGATCGTAGTAGAAATTTAAAATTTTCTACGCATCACCAAGATCAATCTATGGAGTAATCTAGGAACGAGGGGAAGGGGAGTGCATCTACATACCATTGTAGATTGCTAAGCGGAAGCATTGCAAGAACGCGGATGAAGGAGTCGTACTCGTAGCGATTCAGATCGTGGTTAATTCCGATCTAAGCGTCGAACCACGACGCCTCCGCGTTCAACACACGTGCAGCCCGGTGACGTCTCCCACGCCTTGATCCAGCAAGGGGAGAAGGAGAGGTTGGGAAGACTCCGTCCAGCAGCAGCACGACGGTGTGGTGGTGGTGGAGGAGCGTGGAACTCCACCAGGGATTCGCCAAGCACTACGAGAGACGAGGAGGGAGAGAGGTAGGGCTGCGCCAAGAGGGAGATGATCTCATGTGTTGGGCAGACCCCATACCTCAAGTATATATAGGGGGAGGGGAGGGGGCTACGCCCCCTCTAGGGTTCCCACCCCAAGGGGTGCGGCAGCCCCAAATCCCATCTAGGGTGGCGGCCACAAGGGGGAGAGGGGGAGGCGCACCTGGGGTGGGCCTTAGGGCCCATCTGCCCTAGGGTTTGCCCCCTTCCCCTCTTGGAGGTGCCTTGGGCCTTGGGTGGGGTGCGCACCAACCCACCTGGGGCTGGTCCCCTCCCACACTTGGCCCACGCAGCCTTCTAGGGCTGGTGGCCCCACAAGGTGGACCCCCGGGACCCTCCCGGTGGTCCCGGTACGTTACTGATAGCACCCGAAACTTTTCTGGTGACCAAAATGGGACTTCCCATATATAAATCTTTACCTCCGGACCATTCCGGAACTCCTCGTGACGTCCGGGATCTCATCCGGGACTCCGAACAACATTCGGTAACCGCGTACATACTTTCCCTATAACCCTAGCATCATCGAACCTTAAGTGTGTAGACCCTATGGGCTCAGGAGTCATGCAGACATGGCCGAGACAACTCTCCGGTCAATAACCAACAACGAGATCTGGATACCCACGTTGGCTCCCACATGCTCCATGATGATCTCATCGGATGAACCACGATGTCAAGGATTCAATCAATCCCGTATACAATTCCCTTTGTCTATCGGTACGATACTTGCCCGAGATTCGATCGTCGGTATCCCGATACCTTGTTCAATCTCGTTACCGACAAGTCTCTTTACTCGTTCCGTAACACATCATCTCGTGATCAACTCCTTGGTCACATTGTGCACATTATGATGATGTCCTACCGAGTGGGCCCAGAGATACCTCTCCGTTACATGGAGTGACAAATCCCAGTCTCGATTCGTGCCAACCCAACAGACACTTTCGGAGATACCCGTAGTGCACCTTTATAGCCACCCAGTTACGTTGTGACGTTTGGCACACCCAAAGAACTCCTACAGTATCCGGGAGTTGCACAATCTCATGGTCTAAGGAAATGATACTTGACATAGAAAAGCTTTAGCATACGAACTACACGATCTTGTGCTAGGCTTAGGATTGGGTCTTGTCCATCACATCATTCTCCTAATGATGTGATCCCGTTGTCAACGACATCCAATGTCCATGGTCAGGAAACCGTAACCATCTATTGATCAACGAGTGTGACGCCCCCGATATAATCGTACACTATTCATACACGCAAACGTGTACGATCAAGATCAGGGACTCACGGGAGGATATCACAACACAACTCTACAAATAAAATAAGTCATACAAGCATCATATTACAAGCCAGGGGCCTCGAGGGCTCGAATACAAGAGCTCGATCATAGACGAGTCAGCGGAAGCAACAATATCTGAGTACAGACATAAGTTAAACAAGATTGCCTTAAGAAGGCTAGCACAAACTGGGATACAGATCGAAAGAGGCGCAGGCCTCCTGCCTGGG